>NC_079198.1:56720464-57020464 GCF_029499605.1 Hyla sarda | reverse complement strand
GAAGACATCAGAAGGCTTCAAAGTATAGCCGCAATTTTCAAATTTTTCACAAAATTTTAAAAATCGAAATTTTTCAGGGACCAGTTCTGTTTTGAAGTGGATTTGAAGGGCCTTCATATTAGAAATACCCCACAAATGACCCCATTATAAAAACTGCACCCCTCAAAGGATTCAAAATGACATTCAAAAGGTTTGTTAACCCTTTAGGTGTTTCACAGGAATAGCAGCAAATTAAAGGAGAAAATTATAAATCTTCATTTTTTACACTCGCATGTTCTTGTAGACCCAGTTATTGAATTTTACAAGGGGTAAAAGGAGAGAAATCTTCCTAAAATGTGTAACCCAATTTCTCTTGAGTAAGAAAATACCTCATATGTGTATGTCAAGGGTTCGGCAGGCGCAGTAGAGGGCTCAGAAGGGATTTTGGAGAGTGAGCTTTCAGAAATGGTTTTTGGGGGCATGTCACATTTAGGAAGCCCCTATGGTGCCAGAACAGCAAAAAAAAAAAAAAACATGGCATACTATTTAGCAAAATACACCCCTCAAGGCACGTACCAAGGGGTCCAGTTAGCCTTAACACCCCACAGGTGTTTGACGACTTTTCGTTAAAGTTGGATGTGTAAATGATTTTATTTTATTTTTCACAAAAATGCTAGTTTTCTTTCAAATAATTTTTTTTTGCAAGGGATAATAGGACAAAATGCCCCCCCCCCCCGGAAAAAAAAATTGTAACCCCATCTCTTATAAGTATGGAAATACCCCATGTTAGGACATAAAATGCTACAATGCTCAGAAGAGAAGGAGTCACATTTGGCTTTTGAAAAGCAAATTTAGCTGAAATGGTTTTTTGGGGGCATGTCCCATTTAGGAATCCACTATAGTGCCAGGACAGGAAAAAAACCGCACATGGCATACTATTTTGGAAACTACACCCCTCAAGGCACGTAACAAAGGGTCCAGTGAGCCTTAACACCCTACAGGTGTTTGATGACTTTTCGTTAAAGTTGGATGTGTAAATGATTTTTTTTTTCACTAAAATGCTAGTTTTCCCTCAAATTTTAAATTTTTACAAGGGGTAATAGGACAAAATGCCCCCCAAAATTTGTAACCCCATCTCTTCTGAGTATGGAAGAACCCCATGTGTGGATGTGAAGTACTCTGCTGGCGCACTACAATGCTCAGAAGAGAAGGAACGCTATTGAGCTTTTGGGAAAAAATAGTTTGGAATGGAAGTCAGGGGCCATGTGCGTTTACAAAGCCCCCCGTGGTGCCAGAACAGTGGACCCCCTAACATGTGACCCCATTTTGGAAAATATACCCCTCACAGAATTTAATAAGGGGTGCAGTGAGTATTTACACCCCACTGGCGTTTGACAGATCTTTGGAACAGTGGGCTGTGCAAATGAAAAATTACATTTTTCATTTTCACGGACCACTGTTTTAAAAATCTGTCAGACACCTGTGGGGCGTAAATGCTCACTGTACCCCTTATTACATTACATGAGGGGTGTAGTTTCCAAAATGGGGTCACATGTGGGTATTTCTTTTTTTGCGTTTTTGTCAGAACCGCTGTAAAATCAGCCACCCCTGTGCAAATCACCAATTTAGGCCTCAAATGTACATGGTGCGCTCTCACTCCTGAGCCTTGTTGTGCGTCCGCAGAGCATTTTATGCCCACATATGGGGTATTTCCGTATTCAAGAGAAATTGTGTTACAAATTTTGGGGGTCTTTTTTTTCCTTTTACCACTTGTGAAAATAAAAAGTATGGGGCAACACCAGCATGTTAGTATAACATTTTTTATTTTTTTACACTAACAAGCTGGTGTAGCCCCCAACTTTTCCTTTTCATAAGGGGTAAAAGGAGAAAAAGCCCCCCAAAATTAGTAGTGCAATTTCTCCCGAGTACGAAAATACCCCATATGTGGCCCTAAACTGTTTCCTTGAAATACGACAGGGCTCCGAAGTGAGAGAGCGCCATGCGCATTTGAGGACTAAATTAGGGATTGCACAGGGGTGGACATAGGGGTATTCTACGCCAGTGATTCCCAAACAGAGTGGCTCCAGCTGTTGCTAAATTCCCAGCATGCCTGGACACTCAGTGGCTGTCCGAAAATGCTGGGACTTGTTGTTTTGCAACAGCTGGAGGCTCCGTTTTGGAAACACTGACATACAATACGTTTTTTATTTTTATTGGGGGGGACATTGTACGGGGGTGTATATGTTGTGTTTTACCCTTTATTATGTGTGAGTGTAGTGTAGTGTTTTTAAGGTACATTCGCACTGGCGTGTTACGGTGAGTTTCCCGCTAGGAGTTTGCGCTGCGGCAAAAAATTACTGTAAACCTGGCCGTGTGAATGTACCCTGTACGTTCACCGGGGGGGCGCACGCAAACCTCCAGCTGTTTCAAAACTACGACTCCCAGCATGTACTGACAGACCGTGCATGCTGGGAGTTGTGCTTTTGCAACAGCTGAAGGCACACTGGTTGGAAAATCTTCAGTTAGGTTCTGTTAACTAACTCAGTATTTTCCAACTAGTGTGCCTCCAGCTGTTGCAAAACTACAACTCCCGGCATGTACTGATCGCCGAAGGGCATGTTGGGAGATGTAGTTATGCTATAGCTGGAGGTACACAACTACAACTCCCAGCATGCAGAGACAGCTGTTTGGGTATGCTGGGATTTGCAGTTTTGCAACATCTGGAGGGCTACAGTTTTAGAGAACACTGCAAAGTGATCTCCAAACTGTAGTCCTCCAGCTGTTGCAAAACTACAAATCCGAGCATGCCCAGACAGTGAACAGCTGTTTGGGCATGCTAGGAGTTGTAGTTTTGCAAGATCTGGAGGAATACAGTTTAGAGATCACTGTATAGTGGTCTCTAACTGTAGCCCTCCAGCTGTGGCAAAACTACATATTCCAGCATGCCCAAACAGCTGTCTGGGCTTGCTGGGAGTTGTAGTTTTGCAACATCTGAAGGGCTACAGTTAGAGACCAATGTATAATGGTCTCAAACTGTACCCTCCAGATGTTGCTAGGCAACTCACCGGCTTCCATTGGATCCAGCCGCACGTCGTCGCCGCCCACCGATCTCCGTCGCCCGCTGCCTCCGACGCCCGCCCGGATCGGTAAGTGGATCTTTGGCGCCGGTCCCCGTCGTTTCCCCGTTCTGCCCCGCCTATTGTGGGTGGGCAGGACAGGGAAAACGAAAGTTAACCCCCCCCCCCACCCCTGATCTGCTATTGGTGGTCGCGTCTAGACCACCAATAGCAGGGATAGGAGGTGTGGCACCCCTGCCACCTCACTCCTATCCCTTGCGGGGGATCGTGGGTGTCTTAGACAACCGCAATCCCCCTTATATTCCGGGTCACCATAGACCCGGAATGACCCGGAATCGCGCAAATCGCAAGTGTGAATTCACTTGCGATTTGCCGCGATCACCGACATGGGGGGGGGGGTCTAATTACCCCCCTGGGCGTTTGCACGGGATGCCTGCTGAATGATTTCAGCAGGCATCCCGGTCCGATCCCCGCCCGACCGGAATTCTCCATGATGTACGCGTACGTCATGGGTCCTTAAGTACCAGGGTGTCATGACGTACGCGTACGTCAAGGGTCCTTAAGGGGTTAAGGACAAGAGCATTTTTTTCAAATCTGACCACTGTCACTTTAAGCATTAATAACTCTACTTTATGTTAGTGGTAAATTATCGTCGATACTTGCATAATTTCTTGGTAAAATATTCAAAAATGTCATGAAAATTTTGAAAATGTTGCATTTTTTTAAACTTTGAAACTCTCTGCTGGTAAGGAAAATGGACATGCCAAATAAATGATATATTGATTCACATATACAATATGTCTATTTTATGTTTGCATCATAAAGTAGACATGTTTAGCAACAAATTGCAAAATCTTAATTTTTCAGGGACCAGTTCAGATTTGAAGTGAATTTGGGGCTCTTTTTGTTAGAAATCCCCCATACTGGACCCCATTATGAAAACTGCACACCTCAACGTATTCAAAATGATATTCATAAAGTTTATTAACCCTTTGGGTGTTTGACAGGAATAGCAGTAAACTAGAGGAGAAAATTCAAAATCTTCATTTTGTACACTAACATGTTCTTGTAGACCCATTTTTTTCCCTTTTAACAAGGGGTAAAAGGAGAAATAGCCCACCAACATGTGTAACCCAATTTCTCTTGAGAAAGGGAATACCTCATATGTGGATGTAAAGTGCTCTGCAGACGCACTAGAGGGCTCAGAAGGGAAGGAGAGACAATGGGATTTTGGAGAGCAAATTTTGTAGAAATGGTTTTTGGGGGGCATGTCACATTTAGGAAGCCCCCATGGTGCCAGAACAGCCCCCCCCCCAAAAAAAAAAAACACATGACACACTATTTGGAAACTATACCCCTCAAGGAACGTAACAAGGGGTACAGTGAGCCTCGACAAACTTTCGGTAAATACATTAAAACATTTTTTTTTACTAAAATGCTGGTGTTACCCAAAATTTTTCATTTTCACATGGGGTTATAGGAGAAAATGTCCCCCAAAATTTGTAACTAATTTTCTCTCAAGTAAGGGAATACCTCTTATTTGTATGTAAGGTGCTCTGTGGGTGCACTAGAGAAGGGGTGGAGCGACAATGGGCTTTTGCAGAGTGAATTGTAAAGTAATTTCGATGGGTAGGATCTTCTTCAAGCAATTATTTGGCTACTGAAGGTCTTTGTTCAACCCGTTGTCATGTGCGCTTGGACAGGACCCTGAAAGAGGATTTGAGCTTGTGGGCTGAATTCCATACAGATTTTAACGGGGCCTCCATATGGCAACATTATTTTTGTGACTTTGAAGCATTGGGGGTTTTGACTGAATCAGCTGGTTCTTTGGGATTTGGGACTTATTTTGAAGATTGATGTGCTCCAAGGCTTGGCCATTGTCATGGGTTAAGGCGGGTTTTACCCACAACATTGTGTTGCTGGAACATTTTCCTGTGGTGGTAGCATTAGTGGTATCGGGTTTTTTTTAAATATAGGCATATCTTTTTTAACACTGATCATAAGAGTTTGCTTTAAATTTTCTTTCCTGCAAGTCAGAGCCAGTGGGGAAACTCCTTAGACATTTTGTTTTAATTTGTCTTAAGTTAAATGTATGGGTTAAGGCACGGTATGTGAAGGGTTCCTCTGTTAGCTGATTCTTTGTCTCGTGTCAGTTTTTCAGATTTTGACATCTGGCATCTGGCGTGCACAAGGAGGGATACCCTTGCCCCCCTCATCTATGGGATCTTATCCTGAATTAATCTCGGAGTTTTGGGCAGTGTTCGCTTTCCCCCTCAACTTGGGCTAAGTATTGTATGGCTTGGCATTCATGGTGTAATTTTTGTGTTGGGAAGGGGACTGATTATTTGTCTTTGAGGTGGTTTTATGCCTAGATTTGTTGTCATATTGTATTTCTCATGATTGGTCTCATTTGCAATATTTTGGCAGGTCTCTTTCTTCTAACGTTGGTTAAGAGTGCATCCTATCACATCTTTTTTCCAGATTAAGCTGTAGGGCTTTAAGTTTTCCTGCGGTAGGAAGGACACGTGGCTTTCTATTGATTTTTTTCTGATACAGCACTATTGTTCTGTGTGTAAGGATGAGTATGAGTGTGTTTTGTTTCAGACTTCATTTGTTATTTCCTTTTTCTGTGCTTTTCATTTAAGTGAATTCACCGCTCCTAACAAATATTATGTCTCCTTTGTGTTTTTTTGATGTCCAACTGTTTGAGTCGTGTCTAATTTTTTTTTTTCTTGTTTTTCCAAAACAGATAGGATGGGAAGGGGAAGCGTTTGTCTTTGAATTCGGTGCCTGGTTTTCCTTTTTGACCAGTGGCTCATACATCCTGGTGTTTATCAGTTTGCCCAGTGGGGCTTTCTCCATTTTTTATTCACAGGGATTGCTCACTTTTGACAACGTATCAATTTAAATTTGTGTTGGGTAAGTGCAAGGCTTTTTTGGGTTTGCATGACTTTAATTTTAGTTTGCATTATTTTATAGTTGGGGCAGCTACTGAGGTTTCTAGATCCGGTATACATATGGAAGAGATCAAACATTTAGGGTGCTGGTCGTCAAACCATTTTATGTTATATATACAGCCTCACCTATTGTTTACGCCTTAATCTTTTTCAGATGCTGAGCCGACCATTATATGGATGATCAGGAACTCCTTCTTGCACTGGGCGCACCAGCGAGCATTGGTTAGACCTTATACTGCTAATTTGGGTTTGGATACTTTTAATGTAAGAGTTTTTTTGGCTGGGTGTTAAGGGTTTGAGAATGTCTGGGTTATGGGACTTGGGGCTTGTATGAAACTTAGGGCTTGTTTATCCAGGGCATCTGTCTGTCCACCTCCTCAGGTTCCTGTTATCCAAGAGGGGGGGGGGGGGTGGGGTCAATGATTTTGGGAGAGTATATACATCGGTTTTATTTTAGAATTTGAAATCCTTTTTTATTGCTTTCCAATTTTTCTTGAGTGTGTGATCTGCTTCTCTTAAATTGTTCAGCATCTGGTGTGGGCTAAAAGGCATTTTTTCTTTCTGGAATGCATCTGGCGCCAGATCAATTGGGGAATTTCTTTTGGTTGTGTGTCTTATTGGCATGAGGATTTAGATGGTTTTATGGTTGGCTTATATAGGGAGGATAGAGTTCACTTGACGGAAGGTAGACTAGATATTTTCAATTTGGGCTTGCAGGTGTTAATTGAGAGGGCAATGGGCTGTGGGGTGCTTGGCTAATTTCCTGGCCACAAATGTGGGGTTGTCACCCATGTTTGCTGGGCGGACAAGTCTGTTATTTATTTCTGGTGTTATTTTGGTTTATAACTTTTTATTGATTTGGTTTGGTTTATAACTTTTTATTGATTTGATTAAAAATTATTTATTTATTTGTTTATTTATAGGGATGAGCAAATCGAATCTGACGAATCCGAATTCTTTATGAATTTCAGGAAAAATTTGACTTGCAACAAATACGAACATCGCCGCGATTCGATCTTGTGAATAGCTTCATTAAACTCCAGCAGCCTATCAGCAGCCAGCCACCCCTGTGATGTAACAGCCCTATATAATCGGCAGCCATCTTGCGGCCAGTCACTTCAGCCTTTTATTGCAGAGAGAGAGAGAGAGGGACAGATAGCAATGCGTTGCACAAAAAAACATTTTTACAGCAGCGATTCACCTCCCGGTCACATCAGCGTTCTATTGCAGAGAGAGAGGGACAGAGAGCAGTGTGTGTTGAATATAAAAGCGTTTTTACAGCAGCGATTCACCTCCCAGTCACATTAGCATTCTATTGCAGAGAGGGACAGAGAGCAGTGTGTTGCCCAGAAAAGCTTTTTAAGAGCAGTGATTCACCTCAAGCCTAAATCAAGCCTAGAAGCACTGGTAGGGAAGGGAGGGTAGGGAAAGGAGTGAGATTGAGAGAGTGTAGTACACAGCGACTGTGTGCTGCAGCACTGGTGTGTTCAACAACTGAAAAGCTAATAGTAGCCAGCCAGTTAGACTGAGCAGAGCACTAAAAGCATATTGCCTTCTATTAACTCCTTGGGGACGGAGCCCATTATAGCCCTAAGGACGGGAGCATTTTTTGCAATTCTGACCACTGTCACTTTAAGCATTAATAACTCTGGGATGCTTTTACTTTTCATTCAGATTCTGAGACTGTTTTTTCATGACATATTCTACTTTATGTTAGTGGTAAATTTTTGTCGATACTTTCTTGGTGAAAAATTCCAAAATTTGATGAAAAAATTGAAAATTTTGCATTCTTCTAACTTTGAAGCTCTCTGCTTGTAAGGAAAATAAACATTCTAAATAAATAATATTTTGATTCACATATACAATATGTCTACTTTATGTTTGCATCATAAAGTTGACGTGTTTTTACTTTGGGAAAACATCAGAGGGTTTCAAAATTCAGAAGCAATTTTCCAATTTTTCACAAAATTTTCAAAATCGGAATTTTTCAGGGGCCAGTTCAGTTTTGAAGTGGATTTGAAGGGCCTTCATATTAGAAATACCCCATAAATTACCCCATTATAAAAACTGAAACCCTCAAAGTATTCAAAATGACATTCAGTAAGTTTGTTAACCCTTTAGGTGTTTCACAGGAATAGCAGCAAAGTGAAGAAGAAAATTCAAAATCTTAATTTTTTACATTCGCATGTTCTTGTAGACCCAGTTTTTGAAATTTTACAAGGGGTAATGGGAGAGAAAGCCCCCCAAAATTTGTAACCCAATTTCTCTCGAGTATGGAAATACCTCATATGTGTATGTCAAGTGTTCGGCGGGCGCAGTAGAGGGCTCAGAAAGGAAAGCGCGACAATGGGATTTTGGAGAGTGAATTTTGCTGAAATGGTTTTTGGGGGCATGTCACATTTAGGAAGCCCCTATGGTGCCATAACAGCAAAAAAAACAAACACATGGCATACTATTTTGGAAACTACACCCCTCAAGGCACGTAAGAAGGGGTTCAGTGAGCCTTAACACCCCACAGGTGTTTGACGACTTTTCGTTAAATTCGGATGTGTAAATGAAAAAAAAAAATTTCACTAAAGTGCAGGTTTTTTCCCCCAAATTTACCATTTCTACAAAGGGTAATGGGAGAAAGATCCCCCAAAAATTTGTAACGCAATTTCTCCCGAGTACGGAGATACCCCATATGTGGCCCTAAACTGTTGCCTTGAAATACGACAGGGCTCTGAAGTGAGAGAGCTCCATGCGCATTTGAGGCCTGAATAAGGAATTTGCAGTAGGGGTGGACCCGGTACAAGGATGGGGCTTGTCTCCACCAAAACCCTACAGCAGTGTTTCCCAAACAGGGTGCCTCCAGCTGTTGCACTACTTCCTGTTCAGGGTGTGGTTGTGTGATCGTCAGCTCCAGGAGAACCAAAGAGCAGCAGGATTTTCACCAGCCCTCCCCCCCCCCCCCCCCAGGTTTGTGGCAGCCTTCGGGGAAGGGCTTCCCTGCATGAACCCCAACGTCCCCACCTCCCCTACCAGGCCGGCGGGAGGTGGAGGTGACATTGCAACGGCCAACTCCCAGGATGGGGTACGGAGATCCTCCAGGATCCGCAGAAATGCCGAACCAACTCCACCGTCCATATCTGGAAGCCGCAAGGCTGCAAAGAAGGCTACAAGCAAGGCTGCAGGTAAAGGCCTGCATGAAGGTGAGGAGTTGAGGAGAAACATGGGGAGGCAAGGTACCTCTGAACCCCAGCAAGGGGGGGGTATTGGGTCCCAGGGAGTCTCTGGCCACTTTTGGGTCCCGACTCCAAGCAAAAATGGCGGAGTATGAGCGTCTTGGCAAAATGCTTCGTGGGCTAAGAGAGGACTTAAAATTTGCCCATTAACAGGCTGATTACACCTCAAAAAATCTAAGACCAGTGTATTCGGCTAAAGTGCGCACCCTGAAAAAAGAGGTTGAGGAGGTAGAAAGGGTGAGGATGGAGATAATGAAAGGGGCTGGTATCTTCAGAGAAAAACTCTGCAATGAAAGTCAGTTCAGAGGCCAGCAGAACCCAGAAAGAGAGGAGGAGGTCAGTCACAGCGAAAGCAGTGCAGAGGAGGACGGTGTGGAGGTGGATGGTGGAGGAGAAAGAGAGAACAGTGCTGAGGAGGACAGTGTGGAGGAAGATGGTGGTGGAGAAAGAGAGGACAGTGCTGAGGAAGGTGCTAAAGAGAAGCAAGATGGTGGTGCAGAGGAGAGTGAAATGGAGGAGGACACAACCCAGAGTTCATTCATAAATCCTGCTCAGGTAGCCCTGCCTGTAACGTCAGATGACAGCAGTGATGACAGCGGCAGCAGCAATGGGTTAATTGGTGGTGGATTGCTGAAGGCGATTGTGCTCCAAGAGTCACCTACCCATTTTGAGAACTTCTCATTTGGAAATGACTTGGGCCCAGATACTGAGGTGAAGGGCAAGAGGAAGAGGAGAAATAAAAGGAAAAAAGGAGAGGTCACCAGACTTGTTTATTCTTCTCTCCAGCAGTCTGGGCCATCTGAAAAGGTGGTTCAGGCTGGTGGGCCCCCCAGTCTGCCCGACCCCGCTTTTGCTGTAAAGCAGGGCCAGCATGGGGGGTACATGGTGGATAAGGTTTCTAAGATGGCTGCAGATGCCAAGGAGCCCGCCTGTCCTGCCGGTAGGGAAGGGCAGGACAGGCTTAAGGTGGGCGACTCCGATGCTGCAGGACCACCCCAGGTGGGCAGGGGGCATGTCCTAGTGCCGGAGCTTGGTGATGTTGCTGTCTGCTCGGGGGGCGGTCCCCCGAGCGATCTGGGCGTAGCAGGGCACTCCTCTGTGAGGGGGGGGGGGAGTGTCCATGCGTCTGGATTGGTAGAAAAGCCCGGGCGGTCGGGTGAGGTGGCTACTGAAGGTTGCACTGACGCTGTGGGGAATCCCTGCACGTCGGCTGCTGTAGGAGGGGTGGGGGTGCGTCCGGAGGGACAGCTCCCACCCAGTGTGAAGCAGTTCTCACTGGGAACATCATCGGCGTTGAAGGAAGTGTCATCACTGGAACTGGAAGTAACATCGCCAGAACCGAAAAAGCGGTCATCGGGGGCGGGACCAGCAGCACAAACCCCCGTGGCATACGCAAATAACCCGGCCAGCTCAGGAAAGTTTAGCCAGGATAATAGTGTGAAAGGGAAGAGTGCAAAAGAGAGTGAAAATTTTGGTGATGGTATGTTGCATGAAAATGTTAGCAGTGTGCAAGAGTGGGGAATTAGAGGAGTACAAGAGAGGGGTGCTAGCAGTGTGCAAGAGAGGGGTGCTAGCGGTGTGCAAGAGAGGGGTGCTAACGGTGTGCGAGAGAGGGGTGCTAGCGGTGTGCGAGAGAGGGGTGCTAGCGGTGTGCGAGAGAGGGGTGCTAGCGGTGTGCAAGAGAAGAGTGCTGGAGGCGGGCAAAGGGATGTCACTGGATCAGTAAAGAGTACTGAGGAAGTAGGGGCTGGTTCGGCTGCCCCCCCGGTGGTGACTGCTAGAAGCTATGCCAGCGTCGCTGCTGGGGGATCAAGAGGGTCCCCGTCTCCATCTGGTTCTGGGGGTCACTTGCAGCGGCGCCTCCTGGAGGCTCTGCGTAAGGGTGATAGGTCAATTGAGGTAGAAGGGAGGGGTTCGGTTGACCTGTCTTTTTGGATAGAGAGGCATGGTCTGGGTGCCTTCCGAGAACAGAATGGGGAGGTGATGTGGTCCCTCCCGACACCCGGGCAGGATAGTAACCGTAGGAATGTGGCCCGTCTGATTTGGAGGGGTAAAGATGCTTGCCCGCCCCGGGCACTTTTCTGGTCGAATTATGAGATGGTGAAGAACGAGCCCGGCTGGCGGGATTTCGCTGTAAAAGCGATATCCCGGCAGAACCAAACCAAGAGAGTGACCGTTTTGACCCGTAACGAGTCGCTCTCTCGCTACGACATCATGACCTGGCTTGGTCGTTATGGGGATGTGACGGACATGCCCAAGAAAAATCTTGATGAGCACGGGATCTGGTCTGGGGCCTGGACGTTTTCCGTCAAACTTAGGCGTTCAGGGAGCACAGTTACCCACATCCCATCGGCAGCCTTCCTCGGACATGACAGAATCAAAGTCTTCTACCAGGGGCAGCCTAAAGTCTGCCACAGGTGTGGTAGTCCTACCCATTTCAGCGCAGCCTGCACTGTGCAGGTTTGCGCTTTGTGTGGTGGAACTGGTCATTTGGCTGCATCCTGTGAGCAGATCCGGTGTCATCTGTGTGTGGTGTCCTAGGACACCCTTTCAGCCGTTGCCCCAGCGCCTTTTCCCGTGTGGTGGCCGCTCCGGCTGGGGAGAGCTTTAGGGTTGCCCCGGCTGGGGAGGGTACGGGCATGGGTGAAGGAGCAACAGGGTTAACGAAAAGCAAGAAGGGGCCTGCCATACTAAGATGAGAGGAAAACCGCAGAAGGAGCAGGGAGCTGGAGAGTTCTCAGGTGGCGGGGGTAGCTCCTGGCCCTGCTCCTGTCACTAGCCCAGATGTTGCTGAGACCCTGGGGGATGATGTGTTGGATGAGGAGATTAGGAGGATTCGCGAAGAGGAAGGCAAAGAGGCTGATCTTTCTGATTCCTCCCACTATGAAAGTGTGGATGAGGAGGGGAGGGAAAGGCCGAAAAAAGACAAGGGCAAAAAAGTTGTAAAGGGGAAGTCTCAGTCCTCTATTTCAGGTGCTAAAGGCCAGGTCCTAAAAGGAAGCTTACCTGCCCCCCTTCTGATTGACCTATCGAACAGGTACCTTGTCCTTGATACCATCTCCTCCCCCTCATTGGAAGGGGGTGGCGAGGATGGGGTGCCTGAGGGATTGGAGCCTCCAGGGGGAACTGGGTCCTGTCCTGTTGAGGCATCTTCCTCGGAGGGCAGGGCTAACTCAGGGCCAGATGGAGATGGGAGCCAGATGGATCAGTCTGAGTCAAAAAAGAGATCTAAAGAAAGTAAGAATGCTCCTTCTTCTTCAGGGGATGAGGCGGTGAAGAAGAAGAGCAAGAAAAAATAATGGGTAAGGCCGTCTAACTCAATTACCCAGGATGGCAGCACTCACCCCATTGACGCTGGCATCTATTAACTGTGCCAGCATAAAGTCTAATACGGCTAGATTCGCAGCCTTTGATTTTCTCGGCCCTGTTGAAGCCGACATTTTCTTTTTACAGGAGACCAGGTTGTCAGATCTAGCCTCTCTGGTGAAAGCCAGAAGAGAGTGGAGGCGCGGGCCCTCCCACTGGTCTCTTGCGGCTGAGCTGTATAGTGGGGTGGCGGTCCTTTTTACCGCTCCGGTCGAATGCAGACGGGTCATTGAGTTAGAAATGGGGAGGTGCCTGATCTTAGATCCTGGTAGTACCTGTGACATCACCGACAAAGAGCGCATGCGCTCGAAACGCGTCTGAGTTCAGGCTGATTTTACCTGTGTGCTGTGTTTCTAATAAAGCTGCATAGAAATAGTGCTGGATCATCTGCTTTTCATTTTCGGTGCCTGATCTTAGATGTCTTCATGAAGGGACAAGAGCTCCGGCTCATTAACATCTACGCCCCAAAAACAAAGTGGGGCCGTAAGGATCTCTTTATGAGGATTAAGCCCTTTCTTTTTACTAGCCGGCAAGTGATCTTTGGAGGGGACTTCAATAATGTCACGAGGTCCCAAGATAGGAGAGGTTCCAATGATCGGCTGGCTTATGACTGTGTGGCCCTTAGTAATATAGTCAGGGAAGCTCGCCTAGAGGATGCCCACATCCGGAGCCCCTCAGGCCACGCGGGTTTCACCTTTCATCGAGGTAGCAGCAGGTCTAGGATAGACAGGTTTTATTTAAAGGAGGAAGCCGTCTCTTCCGCAGTGTCCGTGGTTGAGGTGGAGTTCTCCGACCACTGTATGATTTTGTTTTCCCTGAATGTTTCAGAGACCCCCGGATGGGAAAAGGTTATTGGAAGCTGAATTCGTCCCTCCTGGAGGAAGCAGAGATAAGACAGTCCTTTGAGGATTTTCTTCAGAGTCAGGTACCTTTACTGGACTTTTGTAGTAGTAAGTCTGAGTGGTGGGAGATATTCAAGAAGTGGGTTGCAGGGTTCTTCCGCCAGCTCTCGAGCCTCAGGTCCTTGAGCAGGTATCGCCTGTATCAGGGACTGAGGAGGAAACTCGAGCTTCTCGTCTCGACTGGAGGTAGCCGAGAGGATATCTCTAGAGTGAAGTCCTTGCTGATGAGGTGTCAGTACGATAGGCACGCATCTTTGGTTTTTGAGAGGGATTACGGGAAGTACCGCTCGCCCGACCCTTACAGGAACTGCAAGATGTCAGTGAGTAGTAAAGTAGTCTCAGGACTGATTGATAGTACGGGATCTCTGAATCGGTCCAGATCAGGGATCCTGGAGGTCGTCAGATCCTTCTACTTGCACCTCTTGGGGAGGAAGGATCTAGATCGAGACGGGATGTCGGCTTTCCTGGCTGAAACCATTCCTGAGCCAGGGGTAGACCCCTCTCTTGGCATTTTGGCAGAAGAAATCAGGGAAGAGGAAGTGAGACTAACGATCGAGGGGCTTGCCCCCAAGAAGTCGCCAGGTCCGGATGGCTTAACATCCGAGTGGTACAGGACCTTTAAGGAGTCTTTAGCTCCCCTCTTGACTGAGGTATTCAATGAGTGTCTCTCCTCGGGCACTCTACCAAAGTCAATGAGGAGGTCAGCCCTGATTCTTCTGTCAAAGGGTAAAGATCCCAGCCGGATTGAGAATTGGAGGCCCATAGCTCTTCTCAATACAGACAGGAAGCTTCTGGCCAAGATACTGTTTAATCGGCTGGTGAAGTTTGCACCCCGGCTCCTTTCGGGGGCCCAGCACTGCTCTGTTCCAGGCCGAAGCACCTTAAGTGCTGTCCTCAGTGTCAGGGAGGCAGTGGAGAGGAGTAGTGCGGGTCTCTGGAAGGGGTACTTACTGTCCTTGGATCAGGCCAAAGCATTTGATCGGATGAACCATGACTACCTCTGGTCCGTCCTCCTGAGATATGGCTTACCGTGTACTTTTTGTTAATTGGCTTAAGATCTTGTATGCAGGGGCAGAGAGTTTCCCGCTGGTGAACGGTTGGTCTGGCCGCTCTTTTGAGGTGGGGTCCGGAGTCCGTCAGGGTTGTCCTTTGAGCCCGCTCTTATATGTATTTGCGATCGATCCCTTTCTTAGGAGGGTGAGTTGCGGACAATTGGCGGGAGTCAGGATGATTCTGGCGGAGCCGGGTGTCGCCCAGAGAGTGGTGGCGTACGCTGATGATGTCACCATTTTCGTCTCCTCGAGAGAGGAGGTTGATGTGGTGATGTCGGAAGTGGAACGCTACTCGGAGGCATCTGGGTCTAAGATCAACCAGGATAAGTGTGAGAGTCTCTGGCTGGGAGGGGGAGACCCCACGTTTGATCTCCCGGACACCCTTCCAGGGCCCCAAGAGTCAGCAAAAGTTTTGGGCATCACATTCGGCCAGGATGATTATCCCACCAAAAACTGGGATGGTAAGCTCCAGGATGCCACTCAGAGGGTGGACCAGTGGAAGGGTTGGTCTATGACCCTCAGGGAAAGGGTACACCTGATCAAATCGTACCTGCTCCCCTTGTTTATCTATCTGGGCAGTGTATGTATCTTACCAGGGGCTTACTACACTAGGATCTACAGCCTGTTTTTCCAACTGTTATGGGGGAACAGGTTGAACCTAGTCAAGAGGGAGGTTACGTACCGTACGAGGAGACTAGGGGGTTTATCTATGGTAAACCCTGTGGTGTTCTTAATGAACACCTTCTTGAAAGCCAACATTGCAAACCTCTGGTCAGAGAGGGCTCCTCCGTGGGTACTCTCCTGCAGGGAATGGTTTCGGCCTTTCTTCCAGGAATGGGAGACAGGAGGGCAAGTGAAGGACCTCCGTACACCACATGGATATCTTCCGGCTTACGCTACCCCGACTCTGAAGGCGATACGTCGGTGGGGTCTGGGAGTGTGGGAGATCAGGACCCAGTCAAGGCAGTTCCTTGACAAACGGGTTCTGTTGACCCACTTCCAGAAGCCTCTGGCGCTCAGGGACTGCCCAGGTCGGCATCTGAGGGTGGGGTTGTATCTTTTAAATATGAAAAGGATCCCCCAGAAGTTTTGGGACTTGGCCTGGCGCTGCTTTCAGGGGAAGCTATATGTTAGGGACAGCCTGAAGTACAGGAACTCTGATGACCGGGGATGTCCCCGAGAAGAGTGCGGGGACATGCTATAAAGCATGGACCACTTCCTGCTTCATTGTCCCTTTAATATAGGGGTCTACAACCAGGTGGGCGCTTCCATCGGCTGGAGTCAACTTGCCGGCCTTTCCTATCCGGAGTGGGCTTATGGGGCATTCAGGAACCTGGGTGGCCGTGATCGGGGCACTTTATTCTTAGTTAGCTTAGTGGTTAGGTACTACACGTGGAATGCACGGTGCTTAGTATCGACCCAACAGAAAGTCCTCTCCGAGGTGGAGGTATGTAGGAACATCACTGGTGACCTCGGGAAGATCAGGTCTTTGGAGTATGGCAGTCTTGGTACCTGTAGGGCTTCTCTCCTGTGGAGAGGGTTTTCTTTTGATGTACCTTAATTTTGGTTAGGGACAGTATATAGATGTTAGGGTGAGTATAGGGTCAGTTTTATGAAGGGATAGCTATAGGGTTAGAAGTAAGGTTCATAGGGTAAGCATTTTGAAACTTAGTTTTATCAGGATTGCCATCCTTCTTCCTGGTGGTGGGCTATGCATGTCACTCTAGCTTTTTGTTTTGTTTTCTGTAATTTGAATGTAAAGGGCTTGCAGGCAACCAATCTTGGGCCTGGTGGGGGTTTGTAGTACTGTATTACTTTGTTTTTCATATTATTTCTTAGTACATTCTTAGTACATTCTTGAGTTAGTTAATAATAGTGGGGGGGATTCATTTTAGGTTGGGTGGGGGTTGTTGGGGGGAGGGGGTGATGTTTTGGGTCTGACTTGGGTCAGTTTATGGACAATGACTGTTTCAGTAAAAAAAAAAAAAAAAAAAAATAAAAGAAACTGTGATACACGAACTCTGACCATGTCCAGTGGGAGTGGTGTGGGTGATGGGAGAGTTCATAGTGTAGGTTATTTTTCTTTAGGTTTTATTCTTGTTTACATGTATTTCATAAGTATAAATAGTTTTATGTATTTTTGTATAGTGTTATACCTCATTGTAGGGTAAAGGCAGTCGGACCAGCTTTTAGTTGATATTATTGTGTTTTTTTTTTTTTCCCCCTTATGGTAATGTATCCATGCATGTGTGTGTTACTATAGTTTAAAGAGAAGGGAAAGGAGAAAGGAGGGGGGGGGGGGGGGGAACAAGGAAAAATTTCCAAGTTGGAATTATTTTTAGTTATGGCAATAAGCCCTCTTTTTATTATAATTTTTTATTTTTATTTATTTATTTATTTATTTTTCGTTGTTATGATATAATATGTATTGTTAGTATTGGTTGTTGTCTGTGTGTAAAATTAATGGTATTTCCAAGATGGAATTATTTTATTTATTTCCTTATTATTTTTATGGCAGTTAGCCATATTTATTTTTGTTTAATGCATTTTGTGTATGGTATGTGGGGATAAGTTTCCTATTCAGATTTTTTCAGTTAAAACTTAATTAAGGAAAGCTATATTTACGTTTTGTTGGTAATTAATGTGTGTGTGTGTGTGTGTGTGTTTGGAAGGATAATAGGTAAGAATTAGTAGTATCAGGCATTATTTGTTAGTTGAGTTAAGCTGGGCTGGTCGGTTAGGTAGGTCCTTTTATTCTGTAACAAAGAGTTTATATTTGTTACTTTTTTCATTGCTTATGTTTCAGCTGATTGAGCATTGTATTTGTGTTTTGTAAAAGTTTTATATTTTTCTAATAAAAAGAGTTCCAGCTGTTGCAAGACTCCCAGCCTGCCAGGACAGTCAATGGCTGTCCGGCAACTTTGGGAGTTGTGGTTTTGGAACAGCTGGAGGCGCCTTATGAGACGTTTTTCATTTTTATTAGGGGGGGGGGGGGCGACGTGTAAGGGGGTGTATGTGTAGTGTTTAACTTTTTATTTGTTAGTGTAGTGTTTTTAGGGTACATTCACACAGGCTGGGGTTCACAGTAAGTTTCCTTGAAGGAAACCCACTGTAGACCCGCCCGTGTGAATGTACCCTGTACATTCACATGGGGGGGGGGCGCCCCAAACCTTCAGCTGTGGCAAAATGACAACTCCCAGAGTGCACTGACAGACTGTACATGCTGGGAGTAGTAGTTTTACAAAAGCTGTAGGCACACTGGTGGGGAACCACTGAGTTAGAAAACAGACTCTAGCTCAGTGATTCCAACCCATGTGCCTCCAGCTGTTGCAAGACTACAACTCCCAGCATGTACAGTCTGTCAGTGCACTCTGGGAGTTGTAGTTTTGCAACAGCTGGAGGCACACGGGTTGGAATCACTGAGTTAGGAAACAGACTCTAGCTCAGTGTTTCCCAACCAGTGTGCCTACAGCTGTTGCAAAACTACAATTCCCAGCACGGCCAGACAGTCAGGGATGCTGGGCATGTAGTTCTGCAATATCTGGCCATTCAGATGTTGCAGAACTACAACTTCCAGCATGCCTGGACAGTCTGGGCATGCTAGGAGTTGTAGTTCTGCAACATCTGAAGGGCCAGATATTGCAGAACTACACGCCCAGCATCCCTGACTGTCTGGGCATGCTGGGAGTTGTAGTTTTGCAACATCTGGAGGGCTACAGTTTGGAGACCACCATATAGTGGTCTCCAAACTGTGCCACTTCAGATGTTGCAAAACTACAACTCCCAGCATGCCCAGACAGTCAGTGCATGCTGAAAGTTGTAGTTTTGCAACATCTGGAAGACCACAGTTTAGAGAACACTACACAGTGGTCTCCAAACTGTGACCCTCCAGATGTTGCAAAATTACAACTCCCAGCATGCCCAGACAGCCTTTGGCTGTGTGTGCATGCTGGGAGTTGTAGTTTTGCAGCTTTTAGAAGGCCACAGTGAAGATCACTTATCGCGATCTTCACTGCAGCCTTCTCAGCCGCACTTTCCTGCCGCCGCTCCTCCTGCTCGCGCCGCTGGTTCCTGATGCCGCCTCCGCTGCCTCCTCCGGTCCGGGTAAGCCGGGCCATGCCCCCCCCTCTCCACCCGTGTTCCCCCGCTCTGTACCGACTTCCGTTCGGTGGCCAGAGCGGGGAAAATTAACTCTAACCCCCCCGCCCCCCTCCTGCCATTGGTGGTCAGCCTGACCGACCAATGGCAGGGGATAGGAGGGGGTGGCAACACTGCCACCTCGCTCCTATCCTTTAGGCTGGTCGGAGCTGTCTTTGACAGCTCCAATCAGTCTTATTTTCCGGGAGATCGGGTCACCAGTCACCCGATTTGCCCGGATCGTGGCAAATCGCAGGTCTGAATTGACCTGCGATTTGCTGCGATTGCCGATTTGGAGGGGTCTCATGACCCCCCTAGGCATTGCCATAGGATGCCTGCTGATAGATATCAGCAGTCATCCCAGTCCGATCACCGCCCGGCGAGCGGCAGTGATCGGAAATTCCGAGGGCGTATGCATACGCCCTTCGTCCCCAAGGAGTTAAGTGTAACCTGTGCGTACATCTAAGTGGTGTACCATTTTGTTCCTGTTAAAGTCTTAAGGGCCTAGATACTGTGAAAGGCCAGGCAAAAGTACTCACCTGCTAGTGTTGTAGACAAATACTGTTTTAAGCATAATGGAGCGCATTGTCCTCCCCTCATAAGTGCATACCACATATGTACATCTAAGTGATGTACCATTTTGTTCCTGTTAAAGTCTTAACGGGCTAGATACTGTGAAAGGCCAGGCAAAAGTACACACCAGCTGGTTATGTAGACAAATACTGTTTTAAGCGTACTGGAACGCATTGTCATCCCCTCATAAATTCATACCACATACGTACAGTTAAGTGGTGTACCATTTTGTTCCTGTTAAAGTCTTAAGGGCCTAGATACTGTGAAAGGTCAGGCAAAAGTACATACCTCCTGGTGTTGTAGACAAATACTGTTTTGAGCGTACTGGAGCGCATTGTCCTCCCCTCATAAGTGCATACAACATATGTACACCTAAGTGGTGTACCATTTTGTTCCTGTTAAAGTCTTAAGGGCCTAGATACTGTGAAAGGCCAGGCAAAAGTACACACCTGCGCGTGTTGTAGACAAATACTGTTTTAAGCATAGTGGAGCTTATTGTACTCCCCTCATATACGCACTAAGTAGGTCAGGCAGAGAAGTGCCAGGATGTGCACAGAGGAGTGGCAGAGGCCTAAATTCATCAGGCAGAAGTCTTAGCAGACTAGGGGTGAGTGGCAGCAGGAGTAGCAGTGAGAGGTCTGAGCTCCCGGTATCAGCTAGCGGTCTTGTCTCGACCAGCAACCCATCTGCCATCATCAATTGGTTAACACGGTCATCCACTTCATCACAAGTGACATCTGACATCCCCAGTCAGCAGTCGGTGGGTTCCTCAGACACAACCCTCAGTTGGCAGGGCCCTGGAGCATTCCCTGTCCTCCCATTACCTCTGTCCTTTGCTGTTCCCTCCCCCACAGAAGTATCGTATGCTGTGGGTTCAGCTTCACTATTTAGTGAGGACGATCTACTAGAGGACAATCAACAGCTACTGCCCAGCCAGGAGGTGGATGAGACACCCCCCACTTCCTCCGCTAGGCAGTCAAGTAGTAATGAGAGTGGCAGACACTGTTTAGGAACCTGAGGAAGACGTCAGTGATGTGCAGACACAACTCGATGATGATGAAGCCAATTGCACTTTGGAGCTGGGTGCAGAAGGCGCTTCATCATCGTCATCATCATCATCAGGAGAAGAGAGTTGCAGGTTGCCTATGAGGCAGCAGCTGAGCCAGCAAGTTGGTAGCATGGTTGGCAGTCAGCATGGTGACAGAAGTGGAAAGTCTGGAGCCTAACGTGCCCGGGGTAGACCACCTGCTTCACGGCAGCCTACCTTCCCAGGAGGAAGAGAAACAGGGATTCCTGGAGTCGGCGGCAGTACCAGTCAATCAGTGCAGACTGTTGGTGTGAAAATCCTCCTGCTCCTCCTACTTCGAGTCGGTCATTCTGCCAGCAATCCATCAGCTAAGCCATGTCCAAGAGACAACAGTATGCGCCCACTGAGCCAATGGCACAGAAGCTGAATGTGCTTTGCTTGACAAAGGCTACACTATAGCCGAAACGTTGCACTGCTGATGACCTAAATAAAGACCACAGCCTTTTTGAAATTGGGAGTCTGCATACTTTTTGCTGTGACCTATACCATTTGGATGTTCTGTATTTGGACTGGTTATCCGGATGGTCACTGGCATAAGAGCAGGGACTAGTGCTGTCTTCCCTCCTTGACGTATTGAGGATAAGCATTACATAAAACTTAACTTTTAATAATATTCTTAGGATAAAATATCTGTACCCATTTTTTTTAAATCAAGCAAAAGGAAAGGTGTGCAAAAAACACCATGTGCCACCTACACCACCAAGTATTGATGTGATACAAAGACCTCTAAAAGATGAAAGGGAACAATGTATGGTCCATTGTAACTGGTGGGGGTAAAAACTTCTCCTGTAAGGCCCTACTCTGACACTATTAATTCCTTTCTTGGCAAGTGTCACTAAAAAGGGTGGCCCCACACAGGAACCTCTCCCTATTTCCCCCTACAAACACTGCCATTTCACTGGGTTTTTAGGTGGAAATAGAGAGAGAGTTTCCTGTGTGGGGCTGCCCTTTTTAGGGTGAGGGGATTAGGGGATTTTAGAGATTGGGTCGTAGTTGGGTCCAAATTCAAGGGCAACACCACAGGTTTTGTGGAGTTTAATTTGTAGTAACTGGCATTGCTAAAGGCTGTTAAAATATCCGTTATTGATTGAATTGATATGCTGGGGTTGGTGACGGACAGTACCACGCCATCGGCAAAAAGCCCAATGCGGTGATTCTGACCCCCCACAATGATACCGGAGATATTAGGGGAACTTCGGATATGCTGGGCTAGAGGCTCCATGACCAACGCGAATATCAGGGGTGATAAAGGGCACCCCTGTTGGGTGCCGTTGGATATGGAAAAATGTCTAGACAATGCGCCTCCCGTAAAGACTCTAGCGGACGGATTCGTGTATAGAGCCATCAAGGCTCCAATCAGAGGTCCCGGAAAGTTAAATTTCCGCAGCACCTCCTTCAAGTACCCCCAGTGGACTCGGTCGAATGCCTTCTCCGCGTCCAAAGATAGGAGCAGAGAAGGCATTCGACCCCTGTTCGCCACCGATATAAGATCCAAAAACCGTCTGGTGCCGTCCAGGGTCTGTCTCCCCTTTACGAATCCCACTTGGTCCATAGCTACCAGGGACGGGAGTACCTCAGCTAGTCTGTTGACCCATAATTTAGTGTACAATTTTAAGTCCCCATTTAGAAGGGAAATAGGGCGGAAATTTGCAGCGGCAGTTGGAGACTTACCTGGCTTTGGGAGCGTCACAATAACCGCTGACAGCATTTTGTTAGGGACAAATCCCGTCTTAGCAATTTAATTAAATAATTCAACCAGGTGGGGAACTAATATAGTAGCATGGGTCAGGTAAAACTCGTTAGTGAGTCCGTCAGGGCCCGGTGATTTGGTCGCCTAAAGCGACCGTAGCACTGATAGAACCTCATTGCTAGTAAATGGTAAAGATAAGTCAACTGCTTGAGTGTGAGACAAAGAGGGGAGATTTATAGATGACAGAAAAGAGGCAATAGCAGCGGGAGTTGGCTGGTTAGTATCAGCAGAGGTGGAAAGGTTGTACAGACCAGTGTAGTAGTCGGCAAAGGAGTCTGCAATCCCCCTAGGGTCCATGATTTTAGTACCTGTGGGGGTGGTTAGGTAGGCTATTCTGCTATGTTGTTGCTTTTTCTTTATTTCGTGAGCAAGTAACCTGCCTGGTCTGTTGGCTTGCCAATAAAATTTCACTTTCATACGTCTTAAGGCTAGATCAAAGCGATATAGGTCTAGTGTTCTTAACTCTTCAGTGAGGGAGGATATGCGAGTAGTCACGTCAGCAGTAGCATTTATTTTATTGCATCTGTGAAGGTCGGCAAGTTCAGTATTAATAGCTAGTTTTTTCGCTGCTGTGGATTTTCTGAGGAAGGAGGTTTGGCTAATAATTTGACCCCTCATTACTGTCTTAAAAGCGCACCATAAAGTAGAGGAGGAGGGGACCGAACCCAAATTGGTGTCAAAATATGTGGAGATAGTGGATGCCAATTTCGGTTGCAATTCAGGTGACTTTAATACATATGGACTTGCACGCCAGAGTCTATCCCTGGGCATAGCTAGGGAATCACGAACGGACATGACAATGGGTGCATAGTCGGACCATGTGTTCGTTTTAATGTCAGTGTGAAGAAGAGCATCCAAGAGGGGGGCACTAATTTAAAAAAAGTCAATCCGGGAGTAGATTTTGTGGGGATGTGAAAAAAAGGTGAAGTCGGAATCAGTAGGGTGCATGGTTCGCCACGCATCAAAAAGGCCATACTGATGAATGGTCTGAAACATTGGGGATGGCTCTACAGCCTTCCTCCTAGAGAAAGAGTCAATAGAGGGCCATATGGGGCAGTTAAAGTCCCCCATGACTATGATTCTGTCTCTAGGATTGACAGCCGACCTGCGCAGCACTGTGCATAGAAAGTGAACATGTTTGACATTAGGGGCATAGACCCCAACTTAAACATATGGAGTATTATTAAGAGAACATTTTACAATTAGGAATCACCCACCAGGGTCCACCTCAGTATTCACATTCGTTAGTGCAACAGAGTTTTTGGACGCCACCGACACTCCACCTCGTTTGCGGGGAGCTGGGGCGTGAAATATCGTAGGGAAACATCTATGTGAAAGTCTATGTGAGTCCTCAGAATGCAAGTGCGTCTCTTGAAGGCACATTTCGTCTGCCCCCAACACACTAGCTTCCTTCCACATCATGGATCTCTTAAAAGGCGAATTAAGACCCTTACAGTTTAGGGACATAAATTGTAGCGTCATGGTGATACGGGAGCAGACTGTTTAAATACACTCAAGGAATGAACGTACCGGACAGGCATATGAGGTCCACCAGTGAGCACAGGGTGACTGAAATTGTGCAGGTGAAGGAAGTTAAAGTTGGAGGAGACCACGTACCAGACAAACAACAGAGAAAAAAGTAACAAAACAGAAACAAAAGAGAAGAACAAAACACGTAGAGAGAAGGAGAATAGGGAGAAGGAGCGCATGGAGTACTGGGGGATACATTGGTGACAGAAACAATGTAAGAAACCGTGGCTAAAACGTTGGCATAGGGCCCCTGTTTACTTCAGGTAACTATATTACTCTCTTAATCATAAAGATCCGCACACATTAAACAAAGTCAGCCTCAGTTCTATACATTACGCATAGACCGCCAGGATCAAGTGGTTCTTCTCTTCTTCTTAGAGACAGTGATCCATTCGTCCGAGAGATGGGCCTGTTCCCCACGAACCGACGGGTGCGATGTGGATGATTCAGGGCCCAAGCCCCAATCCTGGCAGAGCTTGAGCAGCCCTTGAGGAGAAGAAGCTGTATACTTAGATCCTTCATAAGTCACGATCACCTTCACTGGGGATCCCCACTTGTAACGGATGGAGCTGTCCCGTAGCATGCGAGTGCCCGCAGCAAATTCTCGCCTCCTCGCTAAGGTAGTTGCAGACAAATCGGCAAAGATAGAGAGCGAGGCAAACCTCTCCGGCAAGGTGGTGACATTGCGGGCATTAAGCATAATTTGCTCCTTGATGTGGAAGAAGTGCAGGCGTAATATAGTATCACTGGGAGAGGAGATAGGCACCGACTTAGGCTTGGGGAGCCTATGGGCCCTATCTATGAGAAGATCCTGGGCAGTTGCATGGGGTAGAATGATGGCAAAATAATCCGTGAGAAAGTCCCGCAGTTCCTCATTCTTGACATATTCGGGGATCCCTCTGACTCGGAGGTTGTTCCTCCGGGACCTGTCTTCCATATCAGCGACCTTAAGCTTTAAGGAGGCAAGTTCCTCGTCCATAGAAATGATCAGGTCGGCCATATCGTTATGGGAGTTAGTGACCTCCGCCATCTTAGTTTCAATATGGGACGTTCTAGTACCCAGGGAATGCACCTCTTGCTGAATGCCGGTGACGGCCGTATGGAGGGCACGCTGAAACGAGGTCTGCAATTCCGCCAGCATAACTCTCATGGCAGCTTCAGTAACTGGAATCGCAGGGTCTTTGGTTGTATTTGTCTGGCTGCTCGGCATAGCGCCAGACGACGAGGCAGGAAAGTGTCTCTGAGTCAGGACCCTCGGCACGGACGGGGCAGCACAAGCTGTTCCACCTGCTGCTCGGGTGATCTAGACAGCGGGGAGCCCTCTGAGGAGTAAGAAGGAGCTGGGGACGAGCGGATGGACTCACCGCCTCGGGAGGGTGGGGAGCAGGTGCCGCCTTCTGAGCCTGCACGAGCGACTGCCCGGGAGAACCAGCGCCATCTTGGGTCCGCTCTGCTGCGGGGGAAGAAGGTGGTGAGTTTAAGTGGGCTCTTTTTCTTGTTTCTGGTGCGAGCCATGGCCCGATCCTTGTCAGCAGGTACCAGGGGTATTTAGGTCCAAGATAAGTCCCTTTACCAGCCTGTAGGCCGAGATGTGCTGGTGTAATCGCCAGTTACATACTGAGCTTAGCTCTCAAGCGACCTCCGCCATGCGCAGCTAGCCACGCCACGCAGCTAGCCACGCCCCCCCTTCCAGGATTTTTTTTTATTTGCCTATGCTACAGGGGCTGTAAAGTTCATGTAGTTCATAATATAGTGTCTGTACCTGTGTGTGAAGGTTTTCTCACAATTCTTCTGTGATTTTCACCCCAATATTTATTTTTAACAGCATACAAAATTACTGTTGTCTCAGATTTTTCCCAGGCTGCAATGCGGCCGAGACCTGACCCACTAGTCAGCTGATGACAGGGAGACTGTCTACTTCAGTGGGTGGAACGATCGCTTGGCGGAAGAGAGATCAATCTGCAACTAATGCAACAGCTGTAGGCATCCTGATTGAAAACCACAGGTCTTTTGAATGGATGCAGCTCATTTATGTTTCAATGGGTGGGGTGGCTATTGTGTGGGAGGAAAATGGAATTATGGGATTTGTAGTCAAAAAAAAAAACTGAACCAGGAAATACCAGTTCACAAAAAGCTAGCCACAGTATTATGCAATGTGGACAAGCGGGGCTCTGTACACTGAGGATAAGTGGGGCTCTGTACACTGCGGACAAGCGGGGCTCTGTACACTGAGGACAAGCAGGGAGGGCACACTGGTCTACGGCGGTCGCAGCAGTGAACTCTGGCGCTGCCACGCTTAGACGTGAGGTTCACGTCACAGTGAGGCGTGACCTAAGCGCCTTTCCCAGGCTTAAAGGGCCGCCGCTACAGTGGCTGTCTGGTAACCGCTCTGGGCCTGGCTCAGACATCGTAGCCGCACAGACCTAGCGGCCGCGGCGGGCCCTTTCCCCGTGCTGGGCCGGCTATTAAGAAAAAAAAATGTTAAAATTTATATCACAGCCGTCAGGCCCTTTTCCTGGCGGGGCCTTCGGACAATGTCCAAATGGACCGACCTGTCAGTCCACCCCTGGCCACTATATCCTCTCCTCATGCTGCTGCCAACTCCAGGCTGTGTCATTAAGCCACTATATGGTCTTCTCATGCTGCTGCCAACTCCAGGCTGTGTCATTAAGCCACTATATGGTCTTCTCATGCTGCTGCCAACTCCAGGCTGTAGTATACAGTGGAAAAAAATGGAGGTAGTGCCGAGTGTGGTGTAGGTCTCTACCCGGTGTAGGTAGGTACCCGGGTGGAGGGTAGCATGTCCCTTGCCGGTGATGGTAGCTTGGTATGCAGGCCTGCAGCGTGAGGACGGAGCCCAGGGGTGGGTCCGTATGTTGAATGCAGAAAATGTAAAAAAAAATGCTGCGGTGGCGCTTCCAAGGAATTAACCCAAAGTCGTGGGTATTGGTATAAAGTAAATGATTTATTTTTACAGCATAAAGAAATCAAAGAAAATAAATAAATAAAGCAAGACGAGTTTCGGGAGTCACAGCTCCCTTTTTCAATTGCAGGTGGTTGCTGTAGGCAACCACCTGCATGCTTGTTACAGCAAGGCAAAGTGTTCTACACCCCTATTGAGGCTCTTTGTACGCCAGAAATAGATGTTTTTAATAGCGATTTACCGCAAATAAATTCGGACTGAAATTTATTTTGGGGGAAAAGTCGCTCATCTCTATTTATTTAGTTAAACTTATTCCTTATTAAAATGGTTTACCCTTAATAAAATGGCCACATTTTTCCAAATTTGTGTTTAGTTATTATTATTGTGATTGGTAATATGGAGATGCCATAGGGGCCCGTAGGGAAGCAAAGGGATGCGCCTCTATTTTCCCTCCTTTTCTCTTTCCCTTACTGTACTAGTCTACGCTTGTCCTCTGGTTAACCTTTCTTGTGAGTTTTTACTCCCCAGGTATGGTGTCTGTGTTAGTGGGAAGATTTTCTAAATGTATCTGTCGATCGCTGGGCAGTTGTGGCCAGAGGCTGGAGTCTCTGGGCATTTTTGTGTTTATTTACATTTTAGGATTGGCCGCTTGGCTTGGAAGTGGGAGTTTTTAGCATATATATATATATTCTGTGCATTTTGCTAAGGTTATCAGAAGCTTCGTGTCAAGACTGAAGAATTTTTGTTCCCCCACCCCCTCTCCCCTGTTTATTGTCATGGGCCTTTTCATTAGAGGCAGGGGTCAAGTCTTGGAAAATAAAAAGTGTGGGAACTCTTCCACCTAAGAATTGGTCCTGCAGTACTACTGCTAATGGAAACAGTGTTCCTGCTGTGAAAAAATTGCAGGAACTCAGTTCCCACACGTTCCTGCAGGACTTGAGCCCTGATTAGAGGGGTTGTCCCTCAGCTTTGCCGGCGGACAGGTCTATTATTTATTTCTGGTGTTAACTTTATTCATAATTTTTTATTGATCTTGTTATTGTTATTTACCTTATTTATAGAGCCGTTTGCCGAATATATACGTACCTCAGTAGAAATCTTGGGAGTTGAGATAGGAGGTAAACACCATAAAATAGGCTTATACGCAGATGATGTGCTGATAACACTAACATCCCCACATACGTCACTTCCAGCTCTTATGAATCTTATTACAACATTTTCAACTGTTAGTTATTATAAAGTAAACATTGATAAATTAGTCATATTGCCTATAAACATAACAGAGGCCCTTAAGAATGAACTAGCTGTTGGATATACATTAAGATGGGTAGAAAACACCATTACGTATCTGGGGGTAGAACTTTCAACAGACCTTGTAAATCTTCCTTTGTTGAATATAGGTCCTCTTATCTCCTTTATTAAGGAGAATGCTGATTTATATTAAAAAATCCCAATGTCATGGATAGGTCGAATATCGGTACGTCATTGCGCCGCGCCGTGCAGCGCATTGCAACGACGCAGGGGACGCACACCGGAGGCCTGAAGCAGCGCGGACCCGACCCCGGCAACAGGTAATTATGCAACCGGGGATGAGGGGAGGCAACGGGGCAGCGGTGCCGGCAATGGGTGGCGCTGCCCTTTCTCTCCCTCTGCCTGTCGGCGCCGCTGCCCCATTGCCGGCGCTGCTTCTCTCCCCCTGGCTATCGGTGCCGGCAATGGGGCGCCGGCACCGATAGTCAGGGGAAGAGAACGGGCAGTGGCGCCGATAGCCAGGGGGAGAGAAGGGGCAGCGGCACCCATTGCCGGCGCCGCTGCCCCGTTGCCTCCCCCCATCCCCGGTTGCATAATTACCTGTTGCCGGGGTAGGGTCCGCGCTGCTTCAGGCCTCCGGTGTGCATCCCCTGCGTCGTTGCTATGCACTGCAGTGGCGCGGAGCAATGACGACGTCATTGCGCATTACCTCCTATCTCAACTCCCAAGATTTCTACTGAGGTACGTATATATTCGGCAAACGGCTCTATAAATGAGGTAAATAACAATAACAAGATCAATAAAAAATTATGAATAAAGTTAACACCAGAAATAAATACCCTTCTCTCCCCCATGTCTGTCGGCGCCGCTGCCCCATTGCCGATAGTCAGGAGGAGAGAACGGGCAGCGGCGCCGATAGCCGGGGGGAGAGAAGGGCCGGCAGCAGGGCTCTAGACCCCAGGGCAGGCAGGGGCAGAGAAGCCGGCAGCGCTGGCTGTCTCTGCACCTGCAAAGCCACTGCAGTTCATTGATTTAAAGCGCATGCTTTAAATCATTGAACTGCAGCGGCTTATCGGCGTATAACACGCAGGTAGACTTTAGGCGTGTGATACGCCGATAAATACTGTATCTACAATTAAGAAACCTCCTGACTACTCTAAAAGGTACTTATTAACAAATAGCTCTGTATATGAGAGATTTTTTTTTAAAGGGGACAATATGGGAAAGGGAGTATCCCGGGCATATACTCATATGGTTTCTATCAAAAAATTTGATACTTTCCCATTTCAAAAAGCTTGGGAAAGGGATTTAGGTCATAGTTTTTCATCGGAAGAATGGCACTTTATCTTTAGTTTACCTTCTGTAATATCCAGATGCTCCAACCATCTTGATATCTCCAGAAAGATAATGTATAGATGGCATTGGGTGCCATATCGACTTAATCAAATTTCACTAGACTTTTCGAAATTTTGCTGGAGATGTAGGGAAGAGGTTGTTTTTTTTTCCATATTTGGTGGGAGTGTCAGGAGATTCAAAAATATTGGAAACAAATATTTACTTTACTCGGCACCATCTTCGGATGCCACATAGACGGAAGCCCTGAGGTGGCATTATTATCTTTAACAACCAATACTTTACCTGATTTTGAGCTTACAATAACAACACATATTCTGTTTGTGGCCAGGTTACAGATAGCAAAGAGATGGAAATCGGATGCAATACCCACTATCCCTGAGTTAATAACCATAGTACATAGGAAGTATAAGATGGAAGGCCTAGTTGCGCAAAAACTGTTGGCCATTAGCCCATATGAATCAAGATGGAGGCTTTGGAAGGAGTTTATGAGGAATGAATGGGCTCTGTTCCAAGTAGTCTTTTCATATTCCTGTGGACTGTAGGTTTCATTGAAATGGATAATGAGCTTTGTGGTATCCTCTGGTGTATGTATGTGTATGTAAAACTGGAATAGATTGGAGTAAATGGTTTGTGTGTTTCTACTTTCTTTTCTTCTTTACTCTTTATGTATTTATTTATTTGTATTTGTGTAGTTATGTATTTGTTGAATGTATTATGTCTATGGAAAAAATAATAAAGAGAATTGTGCAAAAAAATAATTTGTGTTCGGGGCTTCACACTCGTGCTCGTAGTTATAGTAATACATACGTACCTTTATGGAAACATTACACTAAACCTAACGGTCAGATTTGTGCCCAATGACCGCGACGGAGGGCACGCCTTTAGTGGGCAAAAATGAACCTGGTAGGAATAAAAGGGGGCAAAAATAAACTGTTAGAAAATGACACAGCATGCTACCTGACTGACCTGGGGATGATAACCTTGTGGAGCCATATCTCTTGTAGTCAACTACCCTCTAATAGGCAACTTGCCTGACTAAACCACACCTTCAACTGACAAGCTGCCTACTCAGTGATCTTGGGAGTGACGCCCCGCTGCGATTTACCGACCCTTACCTGGCCAACATGCCCGTAGACATGACCAGTCCCCGCGCAACCTACATGCCCATGGACGCTAGGGTTCTATACGTGAACCATCATGCCTGCGGACTAAACAGATCCCGCGTACCATCGTGACTATGGATGTGTCAGATCCTGCGCAACCACTGTGACTATGGACCTGAGGTTTTTTTATTTCATCTGATTTATTATATTTACGTTCTTTGCAACCACCTGTGTGTCATGAAATTATTTCTGTGAAAACAACGTGTCCGTGACAATACCTTCGCAGTGTATGCTCCTGCAGGCGTGGCAGGTATGAAGCGTACACAAGCACCTACGTGTGGTGATGTAGTTGCTTGGAAGACATGTTCGTAATAACAATTGCGCAGTGACCTCCCCTGCAGACGTGGCAGGTAGAACGGGTATACAACAGCCTGTGAAGCGTGATGATGTTGCTCTGAAGACGTGTCAGTAGCAACGATTACATGGTGCATCCCGCTGCAGACGTGGCAGGTATATCGGGTATACAACAGCCTATGACTCGAGATGTTATTGCTCTGAAGAGGAGTCAGTAACAATAACCTGCATGGTGCCTCCCCCTGCAGACGTGGCAGGCATAACGGGTAAACAACCACCTATGTGTCGAAACATTATTGCTCTGAAGATATGTCAGTAACAATAAATTGTGTAGTGCCTCCCCCTGCAGACGTGGCAGGCATAGCGGGTAAACCACCACCTATGTGTCGTATAGTTATTGCTCTGAAGATGTGTCAGTAGCAATAACCTGCGTGGTGCCTCCCCCTGCAGACGTGGCAGGCATAAAGGGTAAGCAACCACCTGTGTGTCGTAATGTTATTGCTCTGAAGAGGAGTCAGTAACAATAACCTGCATGGTGCCTCCCCCTGCAGACGTGGAAGGCATAGCGGGTAAACCACCACCTATGTGTAGTATGTTATTGCTCTGAATATGTGTCATTAGCAATTATTTGTGTCATAACGACCCCTGCAGACGTAGCAGGCATAACAGGTAAACCAACCACCTGTGTCGTATAGTTCTTGCTCTGAAGACGTGTCAGTGGCAACTATGTGATACCGAACCCTGCGGACGTGGCAGGCATAATTGGTAACAATCACCTGTCTGTCGAGATGTTGCTCCGAAGGTGTATCGTATGTTGAGAAACCGCTTATGTGTCATGATGTTATTGCTTGAGACGTGTCTGCGACAACTTATTGAAGAGGCTGACTATCAGATGCCAGCGTGTAGTGCTAACATGTAATCGTGATACTTACTTGGTGACTACCAGAGTGCAACTACTCCCGTAACCTGTATGACCTATCAGCTGCGGAAAACCAGTATAACCGCGTGGTGGCGTATACCCGTGATACTAACTGTGTGGTGGCAATGAGTGAGACTGTCTTGGTGGCGTACATCACACCATTAGAAAGTGGTTGTATTCGGAACTTGCGGTGAACTAACAGATGTGTGGAAGACACGTGCGTGCTTACAACGTCTAACACCCGCGCAGGGTGACGGCTATAGTAGTGAGAGTGTATTTGTTAAATGTAACGATGTGACGGAACAGTCAGGAGTATGCCTGTAAATTCTAGCATCGTCATCTGTGTGTAACCGAACCAAACTGATGCAAGCTAATGACCTGTGTATCATGCTGCAATCGAACTTACATATCCAAGTATTATATTATATAATATCCAAGTATGTATGCCCTGAGAGAATGCTGTGTGGTTACATAACGTGAATACTACAAATGTATAACACAGCATGCTATGAGCGTATGTACCATGTAACGCTATGGACATGTGTACCGTGATGCGTGAAGTACCGTATAAGCTATGACCGTGTAAGTGCTTTGGCGTGTGCATGGTATGACTATGAGTGTATGAGCCGTGTTCAACGAGCACATTTACCTAATGATTATGTGAAAGTATACAGAGCATAGATGCCGATCCCTGTGCATAGTACTACTGTGAGCGTGTGAGCACCCGAACAGCACCGACGCCACAAGCACACATGCAGCACCACTGCCATGGGCATGAAACACAAAGCCCAGAGCGCGTGCGCAGCACCAATGCCAAGGATGCATGTGCCATATAATACAATGAACGTGTGAACAAAAGAGCGTGTGAGCCGTGTGATGCCAAGAACGTGTGAACAGTGTACATGCTATGAGCGCGGGAATGGTATAAAGTCAACAAATTCCCAGTACAAATGCCACGAGCGAATGGCAGTGTGAAAGCTATGAACGTACCACAGTATAATACCATGGGCAATGGACAGTATGAATGCCATGAGCGTGAAGACCGTAACGCCACAACATATGAACCAGTATGAACTGTGTGTGAACCGTCTGAAGCCCCGAGCTTGTGAAACCCGAACAGTATGAACACTATAAGCATGCAATCGGTATGAATGCCAGGGACGTATGAGGAGAATGAATGCCATAAGCCTATGCAGAGTATAACTGGCACGAGCGTAACGACAGTATAACTACTATGTCTCACGATCAGTATGAATGCCACCATCATATCGACAGTATGTTCCTTGAGTGAATGAATACCATGAGCACCTAACAACGTATAGCCATGACATACAGACTGTAAAAAAAAAAAAAAAAAAAAAAAAAAACCTTGAGCATACGCACAGCGTGAATGCCATAACGGAGCGAGCAATAGCAGTGGCATAAGCGTAGAACAGCATGAATACTATGTGCGCCCGCCCAGTGGGTGTTCCACAGCATGTACATGGAATGTCATGAATGTAAGAACGGTGTGAATGCCATGTATGAACAGCATGAAACAGTGTAGAAGCCCTGAACATAACAGTATGGATGTCCGGTAGAACAGTATGGATGCCTGCGGTATAAAAGACTTGATAGTTTAAATGTCAAGAGCACGAAATGTTATGATTGTGTGTACAGTAAGCCAAGAGCGTATACACAGTATAAATGCCATAAACGTGAGGACGGTATAAGCAATTGAGCGTGTGAATCGAGTGAAATGCTGTGAGCGTATGAACAGTATAACACGAGCCTATGGACACTATACAAGCCATGAGTGAAAAGAAAGCCATGAGCGTGTGAACCGTATAACTGCTGTGAACGTATGGACAGTGTAAATGCCGTGAGTGCCTGTACAGTATGGAAAACCCTGAGCGTGTGAACAGCATGAATGCCATGAGCGTGTGAACAGCATGAATGCCATGAGCGTGTGAACAGCATGAATGCCATGAGCGTGTGAACAGCATGAATGCCATGAGCGTGTGAACAGCATGAATGCCATGAGCGTGTGAACAGCATGAATGCCATGAGCGTGTGAACAGCATGAATGCCATGAGCGTGTGAACAGCATGAATGCCATGAGCGTGTGAACAGCATGAATGCCATGAGCGTGTGAACAGTATGAATGCCATGAACGTGTTAAACAATATGACACCATGCCACAAGCTTGTCATGGTAATGCATTGAATTTGATTAGTTGTATCCTCTGTTTGTGGTATGCGTCCGTAAGTGTGTGCCCTGATGTGGCTATCTTAGATGGCTTGAGCGAGATGGATTTTTGTATTTATTTATTTACTTTTTTTTTTTTTTTTTTAAAGTGTGGTATAACTATATCGTGGTGTATGTATGTGGTATAATTATCTCATGGTGCCTGTATGTGGTATAACTATATCGTGGTGTATGTGTGTGGTATAACTATATCGTGGTGTATGTGTGTGGTATAACTATATCATAGTGCATGCGTGCGATGACTTGTGTAATGTGTGCACAGCAATTATGTTGAAGCACCCGCGTGGGACATCCGTATCTTGTTATAATTGTCACCGCTACATAAGATTTATGAAGGAACAACTATGTACTGGAGTATGGCGATACATACGTCAGCCGCCCCCTACGCTCATCACGGAAATAACATCAACACAAGCTATGAGTGAATGCACAGCAAATGCCAACAGTGAACAAATGGTGTCATGCTGTGGAGGAACTGACAGAAAAATGCTATGCATGAAGGCAGCACTGCCCAGAGCACGCAACAATGCTGGAGAATGCATAGTATAAATGCAGGTTCCAAGCTTGGAGAATACATAGTATAGATGTACACACAAAATGCATGATGATAGTCAGATGATATGATAAATGCATTCACCCCTGCGCAGAAAGCGATATAATGTAAATTAGCTTAAGCAGATGAAGCCTGAAAATGAACCGGGTAGACTGTATGAAATTACCTTGAAATTGAACTAATGTACTGAGCGTATTTATACGAAATTAAAACGACCTGTCAGGGTAGGAGGGAGCCAACTATGTTTGAGAGGAGGGGGAATCCCTGAGTGCCGTGACTTGTAGCGTGTCCCCACAAACAGTACCGGCGCCAAAGACATCCTCTGTGACCCCAAGGATTCCCAACCTCCCAATCAGCTATGGACAGGGGGGGGGGGGGGGGCAGGCAGGCTTGATCCAGCAAGGTATAGGTTAGCTGTGGAATTGCCTGCTGGCCAACAAATTTTTTCATAAAGTAGTTGTGTATTTATTTATTATTATTGTGATTGGGAATATGGAGGATGCACTCCCATGTAATATATATGTTGAAGCTGTGTGTCTAGCCAATTTATACACCACCAGTTTTGATGACATTATGCACAGTAATTAAAGCCTGAGCTCTTTTTCTTTTATAGTTGAGAAGCCATTGTTTTAATATCTATATATGAGTATTTTTTATTATGTCCTGTTTAAAATTGGCCTCTGCTACAATGTTTTTCATGTGAATTTTAGCCCAGTTTCGATATTGCCCATAAGTGACATGCCTGCTTAACCCCTTCCCACAACTGGACATATATTTATGTCCACTGCAGGCTCCCGCTATATGATGTATGATGCGCGCTAAGCAGCTGAGCGTGCATCATAACGGTGTGTCTCGGTTGCTATCAGCAATCAAGACCCACAGCTAATGCTGGACATCACCGATTGGGCTGATGCCTGGCATTAACCCTTTAGACACCTCAATCAAAGTTGATCGCGGTGTCCAAATGCAGTAAATCCCTTTCCCGGCTAGCTCAGCGGGCTGATCGAGACTGCTGCGGTGAAAATGCTGCATCCCGATCAGCTGAGAGGACAGCAGGAGGTCTTTTACCTTCCTCCCTGCCATCCAATCGGTGCTTCAAATTTGCAGTCAGCCATGTCAGGCTAAAGCAATGGAGCACTGATAACACTAATCAATGCTCTCCTATGGAGAAGCATTGATCGGTGTATGCAATCTAAAGATTGCATGTTATTGTTCCCTATGGGGACTAAAAAAAGTGTAAAGAAAATATAAATAAAAAGTAATAGATGTGATTTAACCCCTTTCCTAATAAAAGTATAAATCACCCCCCTTTTCCCATTTTTTAAATAAAAGAATGTAAAAAAAACATAAACGTGGTATAGCCGCGCGCATAAATGTCTGAACTAATAAAATGTAATGTTACTTAAATTGCACGGTCAAAGCCGTAAGTGTAAAAAAATTCCAAAGTCCAGAAGACATAAGAATTAATAAAACGCAATCAAAAAGTGCCATCAAAACAAAAATGGTCCCGATAAAAACTACAGATCACGGCACAAAAAATTATCCTTCATAAAAAGTTGACACTCAGAAATCAAGACTCATTAGTCCATCCAATATTGGTAAACCTGTGTGAATTGTAGCCTCAGTTTCCCGTTCTTAGCTGATGGGAGTGGCACCCGGTGTGCTCTTCTGTTGATGTAGCCTATATGTTTCAAGGTTGTAAATTCAGAGATGTATTCTGCATACCTTGGTTGTAACAAGTAGTTACTTGAGTTACTGCTGCCTTTCTGCCATCTTGAACTGCTCTGCCCATTCTCCTCGGACATTACCAAGGTATTTTTAGTCCACACCTGCTGACTTACTGGATATTTTCTCTTTTTCTGACCATTCAAAGTCACTTAAATCACTTCAAAGTCACTTAAATCCTCTTTCTTTCCATTCTGATGTTCCTTTTGAACTTCGCTAAAACTTCTTAACTGAGTCTATGAGCCTAAGTGATTGAGTTGCTGCCGTGTGATTGGCTGATTATCTTTTTTTTATGTTAACAAGAAATGGAACAGGTGTACCTAATTAGGTGACCAGTGAGTTTGTATGTGTATATATATCAGGCCCGGACTGGCCATCGGGCACACCGGGCATTAGCCCGGAGGGCTGGGCCACCTGTGGACCGGGACCAGGCGCGGACTGACTGGCCGTCTGGCTGGTATTCAAGCGACCAGAGAGGGGGCTGACTGCTGTCACATTTTTTTTTTTAAATCAGTTACTGGGGCTTGGCTCGGCCACCGGAGGCTGGATGCAGCCAATGTAACAATCACGGCACTTGCTGCTGGTATGAGACGTGCCTGCGTGCGGCACATCATTAACCAGCAGCCATTAGGAGAAGACGCTGGCCAGTGACGTTGGCCGGCGTTTCCCTCCCTCTTCTTGCCCAGCGCCGCAACAGAAGAGCAGCAGCCGGATCAATTCAGTACTGACACATGCTGTACCCTCTACTAATTAAGTGTTTACTTAAATGGTGACTGTGAATGTGTATAGGGGCCATGTATGTGTGTATAGGGACCGTGTATGTGTTTATAGGGGCAATGTATGTGTGTATAGGAGTCATGTATGTGTGTATAGGGACCGTGTATGTGTGTATAGGGGCTGTGTATGTGCGTATAGGGGCTGTGTATGTGTGTATAGGGGCTGTGTGTATATGGGGCCGTGTATGTGTATATAGGGGCTGTGTATGTGTATATAGGGCTGTGTATGTGTGTATGAGGGCTGTGTGTGTATAGGGGCTGTGTATGTGTATATGGGCTGTGTATGTGTATATAAGGCTGTGTATGTGTATGGGGGCTGTGTGTGTGTATATGGGGCCATGTATATGGGGCTGTGTATGTGTATATGGGGCCGTGTATGTGTATATGGGGCTGTATATGTGCATGGGTGCTGTGTGTGTGTATGGGGGCTGTGTATGTTGGGGCTGTGTATGAGTGTATGCAGGTTGTGTATGTGTTTATGGGGGCTGTGTATGTGTATGGGGTCTATGTATGTGTATAGCGGCTGTGTTTGTGTATGTGGGCTGTGTATGTGTGTATGGGGGCTATGTATGTGTATGGGGGCTGTGTATGTGTGTATGGGGGCTATGCATGTGTATGGGGGCTGTGTATGTTGGGGCTGTGTATGAGTGTATGCAGGTTGTGTATGTGTTTATGGGGGCCGTGTATGTGTATATGGGGCCGTGTATGTGTGTATAGGAGTCGTGTATGTGTAAAGGGGTCTGTGTATGTGTGTGTGTGTATATTTGGGGCCATGTATGTATATATGGGGTGTGTATCTGTATATGGGGGTGTGTATGTGTATATGGGGCCGTGTATGTGGGGCCATGTATGTGTGTATGGGGCATTGTATGTGTGTATGGGGCTGTGTATGTGTATAGGGGTTGTGTATCTGTGTAATGAGGTCTGTGTATGTGTATATGGGGCCGTGTATGTGTATATGGGTCCGTGTATGTGAATATGGGGCTGTGTATGAGTATAGGGGTTGTGTATGTGTATATGGGGCTGTGAATGTATATATGGGGCTGTGTAACTGTATATGGGACTCTGTATGTGTATCACCATAGGGACACAGTGTAAATGTACACCCCACACCTGCTCCCAAACTATGAAGTGCACTCAGGAGCTGAGCTCACTTCATAGCCAGTAGTTTAGTAGAGCCAGAAACCGTGGCTAATGCAAGACATCACCAGTTAGAGTGATGTCCAGCATAAACCCTTGTATCGTCACCCTTGTAAACCCTCAAAGTTGAGTGCGGTGTCTATAAGGGTAAAAATAGATTGCCGGTTATCTGAGGGGAGCTGATGAAATTGCGGTATCTTGCTCAGTGAACAGGCGGAGGGTCCATCTGGCTTGTTTGAAAAGAACTTCCTCTGTAGTATACAGCCGCTAATAATTACTGGAAGGATTAAGATTTTTTCATAGAAGTAATTTACAAATCTGTTTAACTTCCTGGCATCAGTTGATTTAAAAAAAATAAATAGAAAAGTTTTCCACCGGAGTACCGCTTTAAGGTCCTTACAGCAAGGACATGGCACTACCAAAAGGTTGCCTACCCCTGATATAAAGTATACATTCATACGTGCTGGACAATATATACTAGAATATAAGGCACATGGGGGCCCCATGAGTTGTCAGTCCACCCCTGGCCGGGCCACATCCCTGCCTGCCCTGCCTGCATCAGTTGTCTGATGCTGCTTTAAGAGCTGTGGACTGTACAGCAGAGTGAGTGAGGGAGAGAGGCTGGCTAATCTCCTCCCTTGTTAGTGTGCACAGAGCCCGCCACTGAAGAAGCAACAAGGCTGTAAGTTCTGACTGTCACATTATCTTCCTTCATAGAGTAAGTCTTTTGTCATCCTTACCTCAGCTGTGAGGGGAAATCATCATCAGGGCCTAACAGAATCCCTTCCCAAGCTGCTTCTGTCTCATCAGTAAGGTTTGTTTATTCTATCAAGTTTAACCCTTAAACAGCTTGACAGGAGCAGCCAGAGAAGGGAGAGGGGGACTTATAGTGCTATTTATATGACAGACACTATGCACCTTCCAAACACTTTAGTTCCCCTTTTCCAAGCCCCCCTTTTCCCCTTCAAACCCCTCTGTCTATCCATGCCCCTTCTGTACTCCTTTAGACTTCTCCGTCCATCCCTGACCCCTCTGTACTCCACCAGACCCCTCTGTCTATCCCTGATCCCTTTGTACTCCACCATAACCCCCTGTCCATCTCTGACCCCTCTGTCCATCCCTGATCCCTCTGTGCTCCTCAACACTTCTATCTATCCTTGACCCCTCTGTACTCCTCCAGGCCCTGACCTCTCTGTAATTCAAAGACCCCTCTTTCCATCCCTGACCCTTCTGTACTCCTTCAAACCCCTCTGTTCTCCTCCAAACCCCACTGTGCATCCTTGACCACTCTGTTCTCCTTCAGACCCCTCTGTTATACTGCAGGTGGGATCACCGTTTACATATATTACATTACTTATTCTGTACTGATCCTGAGTTATATATCAGACAGGAGGCTCATATCTTGCATTAAACCTTTCTTTTTAATGCCCATAGCAGAAAAATTACAGAGAATTCATTTACATTAACATTAGATTTTTTTTAATTAAAAGTACAACTCCCAGCAGCCCCTGGACTCCCCTCCCCTGGGTCGGCGACCCTATTTAAGGGGCTGTCTGGACCTCCTCTTCCTCTTTCTTTTTGCTCATGCTAGATTTTGGCAAGGCCGGTAGAGGCAGAGGGCGATCTGCCGGCCGCACTAACTCATTTAGGCCCTACACAAGACTGCCAAACCAGCAGTTCACTCCTGCTCAGCAACAATATGCCCTACCCATGGCCCAACCGGCACCTTTCTTTCCTAATCGAGGACGACCCTGGAGGGGACGTGGAGGTCGCGGATTCCCTAGATCTCGGCCACCGACCGGTGAGTACATTCCCGATTTCAATTCCACACACGTTAGTGGGGGGCAGGCTAACGTATTTTTCCCACGTCTGGTCCACGATTACGGCAGACATGTGGATCCTCAATACGGTAATCGGATAGAGTTCCGTTCTCTTCCCGAACTTAATGTTGTACCTCAACCCATTCGGTTTTCTGCTCAAAACGTGGAGCTCATAGACAACGAGCTCCAAGAGCTTTTGTCCAAAGGGGCAGTGCTGGAAGTAGACCCCCTTTCACCCGGATTTGTCAGCAACATCTTCTTAGTGAAGAAGAAAGATGGCGGCTATCGCCCGGTGATAAATCTGAGGGACCTCAACCAACACGTGGTTTACCGCCATTTCAAAATGGAGGGAATCCATCTGTTGCGCGATCTTCTCTGGCCAGGGGACTGGCTAGTCAAAATCGACTTGAAGGACGTGTATCTTACCATCCCCATACACCACACTTCCCAATCCTTCCTAAGGTTTCTGTGGAAAGGCCAAATGTGGCAGTTCACCTGCCTTCCGTTCGGATTTTCATCGGCCCCTTGGTGCTTCACCAAGCTGCTCAAACCAGTGGTGGCTGTTCTTCGGAGCAGGGGGGTGCGCCTTATCATCTATCTGGACGACCTACTCATCATGGCACGTTCCAGAACGCAGGCCTTGCTGCACAGCCAATGGGCAATTTTGTTGATGGAGGAACTTGGTTTTCTCATCAATTACAAAAAATCGGTGCTAACACCCTCGCAAGAGATGGAATTCCTGGGTTTCCTAGTGGATACCAAGCGAGCCATCCTGCAGTTACCAAGATCCAAGTTGGCTCTGATTGGCAAAGAAATCAGGGCGACGTTACACAAGGGTCGGGTATCCTTGCGTATGATTGCACGAATAGTCGGTCTTTTGTCGGCCTCTATTCAAGCAATTTTTCCGGCCCCGCTTCACTATCGGGTCCTGCAGAGACTCAAGGCCCTCCATCTACGCCAGGAGCTCAGATATGCGGACGAGGTTCCCCTCTGTCCGGAATTGGTAGAGGAGTTGCTGTGGTGGCTTTGTCACGCCGTCGAATGGAACGGCAGAACAATTTTCAACTCCTGCCCGGACGTTACCATAGAGTCCGATGCAAGTCGCCAAGCTTGGGGTGCTCGTTGCGGGCAAGACACCACCGGAGGGAGATGGTCCGTAGAGGAATCTCTCCTCCATATCAATGCTTTAGAACTTCTGGCGGCATTCTTTGCTATCAGGAGTTTTCTCCCTCACACTTCCAACAAGTGTGTGCTTTTACGTATGGACAACGTGGCAGCGGTTCATTATGTCAACCGCCTTGGGGGCACGAGGTCCAAGGTGCCGGTGGACATTGCGTCCGAGTTTTGGCACATTTGTCTGTCCCGGAATATCATCCCGGTGGCGGAATATCTCCCTGGGATATCCAATACTGTGGTGGATTGGAATTCTCGCTACCTGACGGATCGTCCGATTTTTCTGGCATTGCGAGACCTTTGGGGTCCATTACATACAGACTTCTTTGCCTCTCATCTCAACTGGCAATTACCCCTCTTTACCAGATTACCAGAGCCCTTCTCCAAGTAGCGAGTCAGAGGGGATGGCGATTGATTATCCCCGGTTGATTCCCCACTCGCCTCAACTTCTCTCGAACCCGATCAAGGGTTATCACCCTCTGATACTGGACGGCAATCTTCCACTCTTAGCGTGGTTGGTTTTGGGGTCACGGACGCTGGTAATGATCTTTTACAATCGGCTAGAGACCTCCTCGCCTTGGCCTGGGCCCCAGAGACTAGATCGGCATATCGATCTGCCTGGGCCCTGTGGGTTCATTGGTGTGATCAACGGCAAATTGATGCCGTTCAAGCACCTGTTTCAGTCGTGGTGAACTATTCAGCGGACTCTTTTGAGTCTGGAAAGTCTTATAGTTCGCTGAACGTCTATCGATCTGCCATTTCGGCATATCATTGCCCGGTGGACACGTTACCTGTAGGTAAACATCCTCTGGTATGTAGGCTTTTACGGGGAGTAAAATTCAAACCTCGTCCTAGATAATCGACTTGGGATGTCTCCTGAGTGCTAGAACTTTTTTCCGCTTGGGAGGACAATGATGTCCTTTCTTTGAAAAACGTATCTATTAAACTTACGACCCTTTTGTGCTTGGTGTCCGTAAAAAGGGTATCGGACGTAAAAGCATTGGACATATCCCGGCGACAATTTTCGCCTGACGGGGTACGGTTCTCTGTGGTACGCAGAAAAACAAGACTTCAAACAGTCTTCTACCCCTTTTTTCCCAACCACCCACGCCTATGTGTGGTGCGATGTCTGCAAATGTACGAGGCTACGAGGCGCGGACTGCAATGTTGCTAGTCATAATCAATTCTTAGTATCCTATGTCAAGCCTCATGTTCCGGTAACCTCGGCTACTTTAGCCAGGTGGGTGAGGGCGGCCATGGATATGGCTGGAATTGACGTTTCTCTTTTTGGGGCCCACTTTTCTAGAGGGGCTATGGCCACTAAGGTGGTCACTTCAGGGGGTTCGCTCTTGGACCTTTTATTAGCTGCTGATTGGTCGTCTGAGACGACCTTTAGGCAGTTCTTTTTTCGGCCACAGGAACACGTTTCTGTGTCTGTCCTCTGAACGTGTCTGTTCGCATGTTTCCTGTTAAACTTGTTTAGCTTTAAATTTGCAAGATATGAGCCTCCTGTCTGATATATAAATCGGGATTTTCCTAGCTACCGTGACGGAAAATCTAAGTTATATGAAGATAGGAGGCGAGTATCTTTCCTCCCTTCCCAACCCTGTTACGGTGTGCTTTCTTGTTTCAGGATATTGAAGAGCGGTACCAGCGTCTACGCAGAAGAGTATGAGGAGTCCCTGAGTGACAGCTGTTCTGTTTTGTTCCAGTTGAAACACAGTTGATGGTGGCCCAGTTGGCCCTGACATCCAGTTCCGGGGATAGAATTCATTTGCCGTCGGAGTGTATCCGGGGTGTCAGGATACCGCGCACTGTTCCGGTGTTCGCACGAAAGAAAGAGGAAGAGGAGGTCCAGACAGCCCCTTATATAGGGTCGCTGACCCAGGGGAGGGGAGTCCAGGGGCTTTCTAATGTTAATGTAAATGAATTCTCTGTAATTTTTCTGGTATGGGCATTAAATAGAAAAGCAATGCAAGATACTCGCCTCCTGTCTTCATATAACGTAGATTTTCCGTCACGGTAGCTAGGAAAATCCCAATTTATATCCTCTATTATACTACAGAGCTATACTTACTATTATGCTGGTGCAGTCACTGTTTACATACATTACATGACTTATCCTGTACTAATCCTGGGTTATATCCTGTATTATACTCCAGAGCTGTACTCACTATTCTGCCGGTGGAATCACTGTGTGCATACATTACATTACTTATCCTGTACTAATCCTGGGTTATATCCTTTATTATACCCAATAGCTGTACTCACTATTCTGCTGGTGGGGTCACTGTGTACATACATTACAGAACTAATCCTGTACTGATCCTGAGTTATATCCTGTATTAGAGCTGTACTCACTATTCTGCTGGTGAGGTCACTGTGTCCATACATTACGTTACTTATCCTGTACTGATCCTGAGTTATATCCTGTATTATACTCATAGGCGTGCGCACGGAGTGTGCCGGGTGTGCCTGGGCACACCTTAATCAAGCCCAGGGCGGGGGGGATCCGCGGCCGCCACTGAGCAGCCCGCAGGGGGCCCCCGCTCAGTCACCCAACTTGCCCGCTCAGTCACCTTCTTACTGGTCCATGAAGGGGGTGGTGAGTGACTCGTGCCCCCGACAGACACCGCACATTTAAATATCGCCAGCGGAATAGCAGCGCCCGCCCCAGCGCCCTGTTGGGTAGCGGGACACAGTGCTAAACTACGGTGGCCGGCCACAGTCAGATACAGCCTGTGCGAGTGCGCACTGTGTCACAACCACTTACTGCACCTGCCACCATCCTCAGCCATCTATGAGCTCATCAGAAAGCAGGCCTGGTGACTGGTGAGTGGGGCAAAGAACCGAGGGGACGCCCGGGACAGGTAAAGAGAGGGGTGGGTGAGGGGGAAGCAGGGAGAGGCATCTGTAAAGGCATGTCTGGACAGTATATGTGTCTGTGTATGATAGATGCATGACTGATGTACAGTGTATGTATAATGGATGTATGACTGCTGTACAGTGTATGTATAATGAATGTATGATTGCTGTACAGTGTATGTATAATGGATGTATGACTGATGTACAGTGTATGTATAATGGATGTATGACTGCTGTACAGTGTATGTATAATGGATGTATAACTGATGTACAGTGTATGTATAATGGATGTATGCTTGCTGTACAGTGTATGTATAATGAATGTATGACTGATGTACAGTGTATGTATAATGGATGTATGACTGCTGTACAGTGTATGTATAATGGATGTATGACTGATGTACAGTGTATGTATAATGGATGTATGATTGCTGTACAGTGTATGTATAATGGATGTATGACTGCTGTACAGTGTATGTATAATGGATGTATGACTGCTGTACAGTGTATGTATAATGGATGTATGACTGATGTACAGTGTATGTATAATGGATGTATGACTGATGTACAGTGTATGTATAATGGATGCATTTGATGTGGATGTGCAAAAAAATGTAAGTTAAATGGTAAAACTCATGTTTTTCTTTACTTGGCAAACAGAACGCTTTCACTATAAGATGGTGGAACAGAGGGGGAATATTCCAAATTGAATTTTTTTTGCGCCAGATTGGTTAAAAAGTGATGTGTAGTTTTGCCTTTTATGCATCATTGTGCACCATTTTTTTTCTTGTTTTTTTATTTTTATTTATTATTATTTTTTAATTATAAATACCTATACACATGCTGTATCTGATATTCAAATATCGCCCGTGGAATAGCTCTGTTGGCTAGCGGGACATAGTGCTAAACTACTGCAGATGGCCACAATCAGCTCTAGCCCGACATAGAGCGCAGTGTGCCGCATCACTTTTTCAACCAATCTGGTGCAAAAAAAATTTATATTTGGAATAAACCCCCCTCTGTGCCACCATCTTATAGTGAAAGCGTTCTTCTGTTTGGCAAGTAAAGAAAAACATGAGTTATACCATTCAACTTACCATTTTTTGCACATCCACATCAAATGCATCCCTATAAACACCAGCAAACAAACACACAAGTGGGAGGTCTAGTCAGGGCTGGTGCATGGATTTTATCCACTCTAGGCAAAAAATAATTTTGACAACGCTTTGGCTCCGTCCATTGAACCCCTTGGCAAATATAAGATCAGGGGTAGAATTAGTCCCGTAAGCCTCATGGTAAATTCTAGACTTGCCCTCCTCCCTACAATTATAACTATACTGCCCCTAATGTGGGGGAACTATACTGCACCTAATGTGGGGGGAATGTACTGAACCTAATGTGGGGGAACTGTACTGCACCTAATGTGGGGTAATGTGGGGGAACTGTACTGCACCTAATGTGGGGGAACGGTACTGCACCTAATGTGGGGGAACTGTACTGTACCTAATGTGGGGGAACTGTACTACACCTAATTTGGGGGAACTATACTGCACCTAATGTGGGGGAACTATACTGCACCTAATGTGGGGGAATTATACTGCACCTAATGTGGGGGACTATACTGCCAACCTAATGTGGGGGAACTATACTGCACCTAATGGGGGGGAACTGTACTGCACCTAATGTGGGGAACTATACTGCACACCTAATGTGGGGGAACCGTACTGCATACCTAATGTGGGGGAACTATACTGCACCTAATGTTGGGGAACTATACTGCACCTAATGTGGGGGAACTGTACTGCACCTAATGTGGGGAACTATACTGCACCTAATGTGGGGGAATTATACTGCACATAATGTGGGGGACTATACTGCCAACCTAATGTGGGGGAACTATACTGCACCTAATGTGGGGGAACTGTACTGCACCTAATGTGGGGAACTATACTGCACACCTAATGTGGGGGAACTATACTGCACCTAATGTGGGGGAACTATACCAACTGTGTGTGTATATATATACAATATACACGCGCGCAGTGTGAGTTTGTGCCTTTGGGTGCACACCCTAATGCAATAGGCTGCCCACGCCTATGATTATACTCCAGAGCTGTATTCACTATTTTGCTGGAGAAGTTACTGTGAACATATGCTACACTTTGGTCCTCCTTGCCATTACAGTTCTCTCTGATTACCACTGCCTGCCAGAGCTGCCATTGACACAAGAAGGGTGAGAGAGCCTGCAACAAGCACAGATTTGGAGGTACCACTATTAGATAGAAGTGTAACTTTGTTGTAGAATAGTGTGATGCTCAGGACATTGCTGAGTGACTGCACTGACTACAACAGTATGATGGTGATATTATATGATGATAATATTCTTCCTTTATACTAGTATTATTGATAACATTGCTCTCAGTATAAAGGATTTGATCAGTAACAGTATGATGATAATATGTATGGTGATAATATTTCCTCCTTGTATACTGATATTATGGGTAATATTGGTCTCAGTATACAGGATTTGATCAGTAACAGTATGATGATAATATGTATGGTGATACTATTTCCTCCTTGTATACTGATATTATGGGTAATATTGGTCTCAGTATACAGGATTTGATCAGTAACAGTATGATGATAATATGTATGGTGATAATATTTCCTCCTTGTATACTGATATTATGAGTAACATTGGTCTCAGTGTACAGGACTTGATCAGTAAAGTATGATGATAATATTTACTCGTTATAAACCGGTGTTATTTGGTAGCTATATAATTTATTTAGAGGCCTTTTTTTTATCATGGGCAATTGTCTTACCTTAACTGGCTTATGTCTTTTCAGGCATATTTTATTATAAAAAAAATCTGTCCACAAAATCGCAGAACAGTTGCATCAGTAAGTTTAACATTAATGTGCTCCATGTAAGTTTATGGGAAAGTGGTTATTTGTGCATTAAAAATGTAAAAACAACACCAAAAAACTGAATTTTTTTTGCATTCGTGAAATATGTCCTTTTCACATATTGTGTTCACAGGCAACAACTTTTCCATACACTTACATAAAGCACATTATTATAAAAAATACAGATGCAATTCTTTTTGCCATTTTTTAAAAATGAAATACGGCTGAGATACACTGTGTGATTATAGCCTGTATAGCATGTATGTATAATATACTGTATATATTTTAAGCTGTTATGTACCCTATTACACCCAACTATGAGTAACATCTGGCCCCTCCCATTTATGACTCCGCCTCCTCAAAGCCACATCCATTACCAAAATAGGCTGCTTATTCTAAAATGCCTGGGCCCATTTTTGGTCCCAGTCCAGCCCTGGTATATATGTATATGTATATATATATATATATATATATATATATATATATATATACACACACACACATGAGTTAGAAGTGAATTGGCTCTAAAATAATTTCCAAATCAATCAATAATCCTTCTACAAAAATTTTGTATGCATAAGGTACCCTTAAGAAAATCTTACAGGGCCCTTTTGAACAGCTTTTGTGAGTTCTGTATTGTTCCACTTGGCCACCATTAGTGGGCAGTGGTTAGGGTCTTAACATTCCTTTTATAGCATTAAAAAGCTATGGAGTAAAATAAAAATAAAAAACAGATAAAATCCCCAAAAGTGGAGACAGAAAGACTCATTGCCAAAGAGAGTAAAACTAACCCCAAAATATTCTTTAACTATATAAATAGCAAAAAGGTCAAAAATGAAAGTGTAGGCCCTTTAAAAAAATGATGAGGAAGAAATTATAAACGGGGACCAGGAAAAATCAAATATATTAAACAAATTCTTCTCCACTGTATTCACCGAGGAAAATGAAATGACAGGTGAAATACAGCGAGATAGGGTAAACTCCCCTGTACAGGTCACCTGTCTAACCCAGGAAGAAGTACAGTGCCGCCTCCGCCTACAAAAAATAAAAAATAGACAAATCACCAGGTCCAGATGGCATTCACCCCCGTGTTCTAAAATAATTAAGTAATGTAATAGACATACTCTATAGGGACAGGGACTGTTCCCCAGGACTGGCGCATGGCAACTGTGGTGCCAATATTTTAAAAGGGGTCAAAAAGGATGCTATTTTGGAGTATCTTGATAAAAATAAATGTATGACTCCATATCAGCATGGATTTATGAGAGATCAGTCCTGTCAAACTAACCTGATCAGCTTTTATGAGGAGGTGAGCTCCCCTTCAAAAAATCATAACTCTTTTATATTTTCATCCACAGACTAGTATGAGGGCTTGTTTTTTGCGCGACTAGTTGTCCGTTGTAATGCCATCACTCACTTTACCATAAAATGTATGGCGCAATCAAAAAAATACTATTTATGTGGAGAAATTAAAAAGAAAACCGCAATTTTGCTAATTTTGGAAGGTTTTGTTTTCACGCGGTACAATTTATGGTAAAAATGACATGTGTTTTTTATTCTCTGGGTCAATACAATGAAAATTATACCCATGATTATACACTTTTCTATTACTGTTGCGCTTTAAAAAAATCGCAAACTTTTAAACCAAATTAGTACATTTAAAATCACCCTATTTTGAAGACTGAAGGTATGAGGGCTCATTTTTTTTGCGCCGTGATCTGTACTTTTTATTAATACCATATTTGCTTATACAAAACTTTTATTACATTTTTTATAAATTTTTTGGGGAATAAAATGTTATAAAAAAGCAGCTATTTTGGACTTTTTTTTTTTTTTACGTTCACGCCGTTCACCGTACGGGATCATTTACATTTTATTTTAATAGTTCGGATATTTACGCACGCGATCGATACCAAATATGTATATAAAATATTTTTTTTACACTTTTTGGGGGTAAAATAGGGAAAATGGGACAATTGACATTTTTATTGGGGGAGGGGTTTTTTCACATTTCTTTACTTTATTTTTTTACTTTTATTTTTACACTCTTATAGTCCCCATAGGGGACTATTTAAAGCAACCATTCAATTGCTAATGCTGTTCATTGCTATGTATAGGACACAGCACTGATCAGCATTATCGGTCATCTTCTGCTCTGGTCTTCGGGAAGGCAGATCAGAGCAGAAGACTCCCGGAAGACAGCAGAGGCAGGTGAGGGGATCTCCGCCTGCCGTGCAGGATGATCGGATCGCCGCGGCAGCGCTGCAGGCGATCCGATCATCCTGTTAAGTGACCGTGATGCTGCAGATGCCGTGATCTGTATTGATCACAGCATCTGAGGGTTTAATGGCGGACATCCGCGGGATCGCGGGTGTCCGCCATTACCAGCAGGTCCCTGGCTGCGATCCACAGCCGGGACCTGCCGCGCATGATGCCGGCATCGCTCCGATGCCCGCGGTTATGCTCAGGACGTAAATGTACGTCCTGGTGCGTTAAGTAGCACATCACCAGGACATACATTTACGTCCTGCGTCGTTAAGGGGTTAAATGGGAGAACACTTAGGACGACTGATGTAGAAAAGGATTAAGGAGTCTTTGTTAACAGTAAATTTAGCTGTAGTGACCAGTGTCGGGTAGCTGCTGCCAAGGCAAATAAAATCATGGGGTGCATCAATAGGGGCATAGATGCCCATGACAAGGAAATAATTCTACCACAGTAGAAATCACTAGTCAGACCACACATAGAATACTGTGTACAGTACTGGGCACCAGTGTACAAGAAAGATATAGTGGAGCTGGAGAGGGTTGAGAGACAGGCAACCAGAGTAATACGGGGAAGGGGAGGACTACAGTACCCAGAAAGATTATCAGAATTAGGGTTATTTAGTTTAGAAAAAAGAAGGCTTAGGGGAGGCTTAATAACTATGTATAAATATATCAGGGGACAGTACAGAGATCTTTCCCATGAACTATTTATACCCAGGACTGTATCTATAACAAGGGGGCATCCTCTACGTCTTGAGGAAAGAAGGTTTCTACATCAGCACAGGTGGGGGTTCTTTACTGTAAGAGCAGTGAGACGGGAATTCTCTGCCTGAGGAGGTGGACATGTTGAACTCTTTAAAAGAGTTCAAAAGGGGTCTGGATGCATTTTTGGAGAATAATAACATTGCTGGTTATGTATACTAGATAGAGATGAGCGAACTTACAGTAAATTCGATTCGTCACGAACTTCTCGACTCGGCAGTTGATGACTTATCCTGCATAAATTAGTTCAGCCTTCAGGTGCTCCGGTGGGCTGGAAAAGGTGGATACATTCCTAGGAAAGGTCTCCTAGGACTGTATCCACCTTTTTCCAGCCCATTGGAGCACCTGAAAGCTGAACTAATTTATGCAGGAAAAGTCATCAACTGCCGAGCCGAGAAGTTCGTGACAAATCGAATTTACTGTAAGTTCGCTCATCTCTAATACTAGATTAATAGGGACAGAACGTGTATCCAGGGATTTATTCTGACTGCCATATTTGGGGTCAGGAAGGCTTTTTAACCTCTAGTATGAGGGTTTTTTGCTTTCCTCTGGATCAACTCAGTAGGGACTCATTAGGGATATAGGTTGAACTTCATGGACTCTGGTCTTTCTTCACCCTTATGAACTATGTTACTATGCTGTAAAATGCACAGTTTTTAATATTTTATATAGGCAATGCAGTGGCTGAGAGGGTTTAGCATTTACTAAAACTGTTGACCACTGTAACACTCATCTTTCAGAAGACAGGAACTCCGGTGGATGTGGATCCACTGGACCTGTGTGGCAGATGACTCGGACTTTACCAGGGAGCGGAGTCTAAGGTGCCACTGGTTTTCACCACAGCCCGCCACAAAGCGGGATGGACTTGCTGCGGCAGGCGGCACCCAGGTTGCTTCCCCTGGCACGGCTCGACCACACAGGCGGGTGAGGAAATGCGAGGCACAGGAGGGATAAGGAAGCTCCTAGTCAGGATAGCAGAAGGTCAAGGCAGGCGGCACAGTAACGTAGTCAGGACGTAGCAGGAGGTCAATGGGCAGGTGGCAGAGGAGAAAGGTCAAGTCACAGAGCAAAGGATCAGATACACGGTAAGGCAACTCTCAGGAATGCTTTCTCTCAGGCACAAGGCAACAAAGATCCAGCATGGAAGTGAGGAGGGTGGAGGAATTTATCAATGAGCCACAGGTGAATTACACTAATGAGTGCACTGGCCCTTTAAATCTTGAGGTGAGGTGCCCTAGGGGACTGGGACACACGCGCCGGAGCAGAGAGGCAGAGGTGGGGGCAGGAGAAGCACCAGGTGAGTGACGGACTGGGGCTCGCATGCGGGCGCGTCCCGCAATGCGAGTCCCAGCCCCACCGGCAGCAGCAGGAAACGGAACCATGCGCTCACAGCCAGCATGTACGGCCGGAGTGCAAAACGTAACAATAATTCTGGAGCAAGGTGGAGCTTAGCCTGACTCTGCCCTCTCTTCGGGGGTTAGTCAATAGTTGAGTACAGGACAGTAAGGAGGAAAGGAGGAAAATGCCTGTAAAGACAGATAGGAGAAGCTTCAATAAACATAGAAGTGTGAAAAGGAATCACACTCACCACAATCGAGCTCCAGACCAAAGAAACTTTAATCCATGATGGAAAATAAGGCAGCAAACATAGGAAAAAGGCAATTCCCAAACAAGCGGGGAGGGAAAGCAGCCGCTCTCAGGACGCAGGGGCACACAGGGGAGTGGCAACTAGTTTCGCGTCAGCCGACGCTTCTTCCGGCCGTCACGCCCCCTCCCATAGACTTGCATTGAGAAGACGGGGCGTGGCGTCACACGGGGGCAGAGTCATGACGTCACGGACTTCCGTTCCGGTGGTCGGGACCCAGACCCTCCAGCGCTTCTGGAGCAGAAACAGGTGGGTGCCGCATGCTATATTGCGGGGGTCCCCAGCGTCGGGACCCCCGCGATCAGACATCTTATCCCCTATCCTTTGGATAGGGGATAAGATGTCTAGCGGTGGAGTACCCCTTTAAAGTTCCTATTACCCTTTTGCCAGTTCACCACTTTTCCTTTATCAGATCATTTTTGCTTGGTACTAACCACTGCATACCAAGACTAGTCATCATTACTTCGCCTTGACAAAGTCATTCAGATTCTACACTTGCCCATATTTCCTCTTTGAAAACATCAACTTCAAGAACAGTCTGTGTATATGCTGACTAATATTTCCCACCTCTTGACAGGTTTTTGTTAGATTTATAAACAGCCTTTTAAACTTATCCTTTCTTATTCAAGGCATATCATGTAATTTTGTCAGTGTTATGGGCAGGACCATGTTGCTGCCTGTGTTTTTATTTTTGAAGCCTATATTTATGTTACCAGTCAAGCCAGTATTTTTTATAGTTTTATAGCTTCATGAGATCTGAAAATATGTGTCTGGATAATAATCTGTACACAACACAAAAATCATACTGTCACCTTGAGTAGCACTCCTCGAAGTCTCCAGTGTGTGCATAGTACAGCTTCTGATTGCTGCCACCTGGTGACTTTTTTTAAATTTTTTTCTAAAAAATTACTTGTAATTCAACTTGAGTAGGTACAAATCCTTGACATTATCCTTTTTCCCCCTTGTTTTTAACTCTGTAAATTAATGTTACACACCATTTATTATGTGAAATATATACTGTATTTCAGTATTTACTTTTGCTATGCATAAGTGCCAACAGTAAAACCTATATTACTGTGTTAGGAAGCCTTTGATTATTAGAATGCTACATTTTTTATTAATATTCAGTAAAAGGCAATTTATCTAAATAGTCAATTGGCATCTGTGGGGCACACAAAATCTAAATAATAAAGTGGTGTCAACTCTATTATCATTGCACATCAGAATCTTGTACACATGCAACTTGTTCTCTATGCAGTAACTGGATGAGACTTACTATAACAGTCTAAAGACCCTTTTACAGGGACTGGAAGGCTCCCCATAACAAGTGCTTAGCTCCATGATCATCACTCGTTATTAAATTTGCTAGTTCCCTTTTACACAGGCCAGTTATCAGGAACAAGTGTTCCTAGGAACTTTAACCCCTTAAGGACGCAGCCCATTTTCACCTTAACCTCTTCAGGACGCCGGGCGTATGCATACGCCCTTCATCCCTAGTCCTTAAGGACGTGGGGCACATGCATACGCCAGTTGGAATTCTGGTTCCAGCCGCTAGCTGGTTGGGGACCGGACAGGGATGCCTGCTGAAATAATTCAGCAGGCATCCCGGCACATCGCCCAGGGGGGTCCTGAGACGCCCCCATGTCGGTGATCGCAAAAAATTGGATGTCAATTCAGACATGCGCTTTTCTGCTATTCCGGGCTGATCGGGTCTCTGGTGACCCGATCACCCGGAAAATAGGGATGATCGGAGCTGTCAGTGACAGCCCCGATCATCTTGAGGGCTAGGAGTGATGTCGCAGTGCTGCGATCTCCTCCTATCCCATGCCATTGGTCAGAACTGATTCTGACCAATGGCAGAGCAGGACAGTGGGTTGCCATGGCAACCCCCCCGTTCTGCCCACCCCTGGATGTTGAGGGGAACATGGGGAGAATATGGAGGCTGGTACCTGGAGGAGAAGATGCCTGGGAACCGCTGATCGTCGCTGGAGACTGCAAAGATCCTGGCTCAGGTAGGGAAACGACGGTGGGGGGGGGGGAATAAAAGTGAAAGTAAGGTGATCTTTACTGTGGCAACCACTAGGAAGGCCAAACTGCAACTACAACTCTCAGCATGCCTAGACTGCCCAGGCATGCTGGGAGTTGTAGTTCTGTAACATCTGTCCCTTCAGATTTAGCAATTTTCATGACATTTTTGAAAATTGCTGCTCAACTTTGAAGCCCTCTAATTTTTTCAAAAAGCAAAAATATGTCCATTTTATGATGCCAACATAAAGTGGACATATTGTATTTGTGAATAAAAATTACATTTATTGAGAATATCCATTTTCCTTACAAGTAGAGAGCTTCAAAGTTAGAAAAATGCTAAATTTTCAAAATTTTCATGAAATTTTGGGATTTTTCACCAGAAAAGGATGCAAGTAACGCTGAAAATTTACCACCAAAATAAAGTAGAATATGTCACGAAAAAACTTTCTCAGAATCAGAATATTCGGTAAAAGCGTTTTCGAGTTATTAATATATTAAAGCGACGGTGGTCAGAATTGCGAAAAAGGGCTGAATCCGGGACCCCGGGGATCGCTCCTGCAGCATCCCGCTATCATTAATGCGCAGAGTGAGATCGCTCTGCACGTAATGACGGGCAATACAGGGGCCGGAGCATCGTTACGTCACGGCTCTGCCCCTCGTGATGTCACGGCCCGCCCCCGTCAATACAAGTCTATGGGAGGGGGCGTGGCGGTCATCACGCCCCCTGCCATAGACTTGCATTAAGGGGACGGGTCGTGATGTCATGAGGGGCGGAGCCATGACGTCATGTTGCTTCGGCCCCTGTATCGCCCGTCATTACGCACAGAGCAGTAATTCGCTCTGTGCAGTAATGATGGTGGAGTGCCGCAGCGGCGATCCCCGGGGTCCCCAGCAACGGGACCTCGGTGATCTAACATCTTATCCCCTATCCTTTGGATAGGGGATAAGATGCCAGGGGTGGAGTACCCCTTTAAGGACCAGAGCGTTTTTTGCACATCTGACCACTGTCACTTTAATCATTATGAACTCTGGGATGCTTTAACTTATACATTTTATTGCGAGATAGTTTTTTCATGACATATTCTACTTTAACATAGCGGTAAAATTTCATCGATACTTGCATCATTTCTTGGTGAAAAATTCCCAAACTTCTTGAAAAATTTGAAAATGTAGCATTTTTCTAACTTTGAAGCTCTCTGCTTGTAAGGAAAATAGACATGCCAGATAAATTATCTGCTTTTTTTTTACACTCGCATGTTCTTGTAGACCCAGTTTTTGAATTTTTACAAGGGGTAAAAGATAACAAATCCCCTCAAAATTTGTTACCCAATTTCTCTCGAATAAGGAAATACCTCATATATGGATATAAAGTGTTCGGTGGGTGCATTAGAGGTCTCAGAAGGGAAGGAGCGACAATGGGATTTTGGAGAGGGAGTTTTTCTGAAATAGTTTTTGGGGGGCATGTCACATTTAGGTAGCCCCTATGGTGCCAGAACAGCAAAAAAATGATAAATAAATAAAAAATACCACGTGGCATACTATTTTGGAAACTACACCCCTCAAGGAACATGACAAAAGGTACAGTGAGCCTTAACACCCCACAGGTTTTTGACGACTTTTCGTTAAAGTTGTATGTGTAAATTAATTATAATTTTTTTCACTAAAATGCTGGTTTTCCCCCAAAGTTTAAATTTTTTGCAAGGGGTAATAGGAGAAAATGCCCCCCCCCCAAAAATGTGTAATCCCATCTCTTCTGAGTATGGAAATACCCCATGTGTGGACGTCAAATGCACTGCAGGCGCATTACAATGCTCAGAACAGAAGGAGCCACATTTGGCTTTTGGAAAGCAAATTGTGCTGAAATGGTTTTTGGGGGGGCATGTCGCATTTAGGAAGCCCCTATCGTGCCAGAACAGCAAAAAAAAAAACTCACATGTCATACTATTTTGGAAACTACACCCGTCAAGGAATGTAACAAAAGAGAAGGAGCGCCATTTGGCTTTTGAAGAGAGAATTTGTGTGGAATGGAGGTCAGGGGTCATATGCATTTACAAAGCCCCCCGTGCTACCAGAACAATGGATCCCCCACATGTGACCCTGTTTCAGAAACTGCACCCCTCACGGAATGTAATAAGGGGTTCAGTGAGCATTTACACCCCACTGGCCTTTAATAGATCTTTGGAAAAGTGGGCTGTACAAATGAAAAATTTAATTTTTCATTTTTACGGACGACTGTTCAAAAAATCTGCCAGACACCTGTGAGGTGTAAATGCTCACTGTACCCCTTATTACATTCCTTGAGGGGGTGTACTTTCCAAAATGGGGGTCACGTGTGGGGGGGGGCATTATTCTGGCACCATGGGGGCTTTGTAAACATACATGGCCTTCAATTCCATACACATTCTCTTTCCAAAAGACCAATGGCGCTCCTTCTCTTCTGAGCCATGTAGTGCACCCGCAGAGCACTTTACATCCAGATATGGGGTATTTATATACTCAGAAGAAATGGGGTTTCAAATTTTTTTCCTATTACCCCTTGTAAAAATGAAAAATTTGGGATAACACCAGCATTTTAGTGAAAAAAAAAAATTTCATTTTCACATCCAACTTTAACAAAAATGTGTCAAACGCCAGTGGGGTGTTAAGGCTCACTGTTCCCCTTGTTACGTTCCGTGAGGGGTGTAGTTTCCAAAATGGTGTCACATGTGGGTGTTTTTTTGTGTGTTTATGTCAGAACCACTGTAACGATCAGCCAACCCTGTGAAAATCACCTCAAATGTACATGGTGCGCTCTCACTCCTGAGCCTTGTCGTGCGCCCGCAGAACATTTTAAGTCCACATATGGGGTATTTCCGTATTCAGAAGAAATTGCGTTACAAAATTTGGGGGTCTTTTTTTCCTTTTACCTTTTGTGGAAATGAAAAGTATGGGGCAACACCAGCATGTTAGTGTAAAAAATTAAAAAAATGTTTGCAATGGCATGCTGGAGTAGACCCCAACTTCACCTTTTCATAAGGGGTAAAAGGAGAAAAAGCCCCCAAACTTTGTTAGGCAATTTCTCCTAAGTACAGAAATACCCCATATGTGGCCCTAAACTGTTGCCTTGAAATACGAAAGGGCTCCGAAGTGAGAGAGCGCCATGTGCATTTGAGGACTAAATAAGGGATTTGCATAGGGACGGACCCGGATGCAAGAATTACACTTGTCTCCGATACAAAAAATACCTTATGGCAGTGTTTCCCAAACAGGGTGCCTCCAGCTGTTGCAAAACTTCCAGCATGCCTGGAAAGTCAATCGCTGTCCGGCAATACTGGGAGTTGTCTTGCAACAGCTGGAGGCTCCGTTTTGGAAACAGTGTCATACGAGAATTTTTTTTTTATTTGGGGGGGAGGGGGGCTGTGTAGGGTATGTGTATATGTAGTGTTTTACCCTTCATTTTGTGTAAGTGTAGTGTAGTGTTTTTAGGGTACACTCACACAGTGCTAGTTTCCCGTCTGGAGTTTGAGCTGCGGCAGAAAATTTGCTGCATCTCAAACTTGTAGCAAGAAACTCGCTGTAGACCCCCGCCCGTGTAAATGTACCCTGTACATTCACAAGGGGGGGGGGAGGGGGAAACCTCGAGCTGTTGCAAAACTACCACTACCAGCATGTCCTTTGGCTGTCCTTGCATGCTGGGGGTTGAAGTTATGCAACAACTGGACACCATAACTGGTCAAGACCAGTATATGGAGGGTTAACTTTGTTATTTATTCCAATAGATTCCCTTTATGGAAATCCAAAAATACCCTGATTTCCCATATACTTATTTTATTCCCATAAGCTTTAATAATTTCCACACAAATAAAAACTGATAGTGCTGCATGCCCTTGTAATGTACTTTCATTGATATGTCAATATAATAGCTCTGTCGCTGTGCTCTATCTTGCTAACAAATAGTAGCTGAATGTGTCTGCAGATCACATCCTATTGCTTCCTTAGGCAAACGGCACTTTCCTTAATTAAAATTCCCTACTCTGCCCCCCTCAACATGTTTCGCTACAAAGTAGCTTTGTCAATAAAATAAAATAAGTATATGGGAAATCAGGGTATTTTTGGATTTCCATAAAGGGAATCTATTGGAATATGCAACAGCTGGAGGCACACTGGTTGCAAAGCACAGAGTTTGTTACTTAACTCAGTGTTTCGCAACCAGTGTGCCTCCAGCTGTTGCAAAACTACAACTCCCTGCATGTAGGGTCTATCAGTGCATGCTTGGAGTTGTAGTTTGCCACAGCTGGAGGCACACTGGTTGCGAAACACTTAGTTAGGTAACAAACTTCGCAACCAGTGTGCCTTCAGCCGTTGCAAAAACTACAACTCTCAGCATGCAGTGACAACTGAAGGGCATGCTGGTACTTGTAGTTATGCAACAGCTGGAGGCATACCACTAACACTCCCAGCATGCCCTTTGGCTGTCTGTGCATGCTGGGAGTTGTAGTTATGCAACAGCTGGAGGCACACTGGTTGCAAAATGCTGAGTTTGTTACTTAACTCAGTGTTTACCAACCAGGGTGCCTCCAGCTGTTGCAAAACTACAACTCCCAGCATGCCCAGACAGCCGAAAGACATGTTGGGAGTTGTAGTTTTGCAACAGAGACCACTGTGCAGTGGTGTCTAAAACTGTAGCCCTCCAGATGTTGCAACACTTCAACGCCAAGTATGCCCAGACTGTCTGGGCATGCTGGGAGTTGTAGTTTTGCAACATCTGGAAGGGCTACAGTTTGGACACCACTGCACAGTGGTCTCCAAACTGTGGCCCTCCAGATGTTGCAAAACTACAACCCCCAGCATGCCCAGACAGCCTTTGGCAATGTAGTTTGGCAATTCCTGGAAGGCAGTAGTGAAAATCACTTACCACTGATCTTTACTGCTGCCTCTGCTATTGCCTCCGCTGGTCCCGCCACTGCCTGCCGCCGATCCCGCTGCCGGTCCTGCTGCTATCGCCGGTCCTGCCGCGATCGCCGGTCCCGGCACCCACCGCCATCTTCCACCCGCTATGCCGTGACATCCAGGGGCAGGTAGATTTGGGATTTCAACTTTAACATCCTGCCCCCCTCCTGCCATTGGTCGGCTAGTCCTAACGTCCAATAGCAGGGGATAGGAGCAAGGTGGGAGCTGCCACCTCTCTCCTATCCCTCAGGATGATCGGAGCTGTCTCTGACAGCTCCGATCATCCCTATTTTCCGGGCTATCGGGTCACCAGAGACCCGATCAGCCCGGAACCCTGCAAGTCCTTGTCATTAGTCAGTCACTTACTGACTGACTAATGACAACGATCAGCAGCAGGGGACCATTCTGATTGGTCCCCAGCTGTATAGTGTCATCGGTCAGCTGTTCAGAACAGCTGCAATGACGTTTCTATCACCATGCCAATGGACATGGTGATAGAAAATGTATTGGACGTTTATGAATTTATTTGCTGGAAGGGGTTAAAGCCATGTTCACACGACAAAAATTCAGCGCGTAATGTCGCATTCATTTTCCGCCCAGAATTCTGCCTAAATGTATTGCTCATTAACATTAATGGGATTCTGCAAGAATGTTTACACAGCAGAATTTCGCAGTGGGCGGTCTGCTGCAGAAATCCAGCATTTCGTGGTCCGGAAAAATATGTCTGGTCTCATATTTCTCCGAAGTTTGGCTGTGGAATTCCATTGAAGTCAATAAACTGTATGGAAGTAGAATAGAGAGAAGGACCGACGGACGGCGCCTTGTGTATTACCCTAGAATATATGGGAGGAGAGATGTGGGGGGAATACTGCACAGGGCTTATAGATGGCCACTCACCTCAAGGTAGAAAATAGAAGGCATATAACCCCAGCGATAATGGGGTACCATCAGATGTGAGTTGCTGACAAGCCAATGGGTGGCAGGAACCGACCGCGGTCGTCCTGTGGATAAGTGGAGGAGGCTGAAGGAAAAAGGACCCTTAAAACATGGTGCTGCAAACTCTCAGATGGAAGACACGAAGTCCAGGTAGTGGTTAAAGGTCAATTTTATATATATATAAATATATATAAAACAGGTGATTGCGCGTTTCGGGAGGAGCCCTCCCTTCTTCAGATCAAGGTACAGTAACAATGATATATATACAGGGTTTATATAGGGCCCAAGATGGGCGCCAAGGTCAAGGGGAGTGGTTTACAGAGATTTGTAAAATATACACTCACATTCATAAAACACTATTTCATACATTTGTATACAAAGAGAGTCACAATATATAAGATTGTGCGCACTAATGCATAGAATTTGAAGTACATAAATCAACATAATACAGTGGGTGATATTTTCAACACCGCTGGAGTCCCGGAAACGGACCACAGCGATGTATATAAACATCCTCACGCACCGCGCATAATAGGTGCGGCGCATACAGCGTCCCCGCTTGGTAACCCGGGGAACCTGCAAGCCCTGCAGAATGAAAACCAGAGGCGCATTCTATAGAATAATCCGATCAGGGGCCGACATTAGTGCACTAAGTAAATAGGTGGTCATTATAGGGGCCGATTTCTAGGGCCATGACAGATAGTTATAGAGTTGTTGGACCACAGAATATAATAAGAATGTTGGACCACAGAAAATAATACTGCACCATAGAATATAATAAAAAATGCAACAAAAATTGCTGGACCACAGAATATGATAGTAACATAGTGATATAGTTCATACGGTTGTAAAAAGTCCATCAAGTTCAACCTATATCCCTAATGAGTCCCTAATGAATTGATCCAGAGGAAGGCAAAAAACCCTCATACTTGAGGTAAAAGTTCCTTCCCAACTCCAAATATGGCATCAGAATAAATCCCTGGATCAACATTCCGTCCCTATAAAATCTAGTATACATAACCAGCAATGTTATTATTAGTGTTGAGCGGCATAGGCCATATTCGAATTCGCGAATATTCGCGAATATATGGACGAATATTCGTCATATATTCGCGAATATTCGTGTTTTATTTTCGCATATGCAAATATTCGCGTATGCGAAAATTAACATATGCGGAAAATTTACATATACAGAAACCCGTGCAAGCAAAAATTCGCATATACGAAAATTAGCATATGCAAATTTCGCATATGCGAAAATTCGCACGCCCGTCTCACACAGTAGTATTAGAGCCTTCTTTACACCACACAAGCTGGAAGCAGAGAGGGATGATCACTGTTATGTGTACTGTGGTGAAAAAACAAAAAAAAAACAAAAACAAAAACAAAAAAAAACCGAATATTCGTAATTACGAATATATAGTGCTATATTCGCAAATATTCGCGAATATGCGATATTCGCGAATAATATTTGTATTGCGAATATTCGCGAGCAACACTAGTTATTATTCTTCAAAAATGCATCCAGACCCTTTTTGAACTCTTTTACAGAGTTCACCATGACCACCTCCTCAGACAGAGAATTCCACAGTCTCACTGCTCTTACAGTAAAGAACCCCAGTCTGTGCTGGTGTAGAAACCTTCTTTCCTCTAAACATAGAGGATGCCCCCTTGTTATAGATACAGTCCTGGGTATAAATAGATCATGGGAGAGATCTCTGTACGGTCCCCTGATATATTTATACATATTAGGTCTCCCCTAAGCCTTCTTTTTTCTAAACAAAATAAACCTAATTCTGCTAATCTTTCTGGGTACTGTAGTCCTCCCATTCCCCGTGTTCCCTTGTTGCTGTCTTTGAACCCTCTCCAGCTCCACTATATCTTTCTTGAACACTGGTGCCCAGTACTGTACACGGTATTCCATGTGTGGTCTGACTAGTGATTTGTACAGTGGTAGAATTAGTTCATTGTCATGGGCATCTATGCCCCTATTGATGCACCCCTTGATTTTATTTGCCTTGGCAACAGCTGCCCGACACTGGTCACTACAGCTAAATTTACTGTTAACAAAGACTCTCGAATCCTTTTCCACATTAGTCGTCCCAAGTGTTCTCCCATTTAATACATAATCCCAGCCTGGATTTTTCTTCCCCATGTGCATTACCTTACGTTTATCAATGTTGAACCTCATCTGGCACTTCCCAGCTCAAACCTCGAACCTATCCAGATCCATTTGTAACAGTGCACTGTCCTCTATTGTGTTTACCCCTTTACAGAGTTTAGTATCATCTGCAAAGATTGCTACTTTACTATTCAACCCCTCTACAAGGTCATTAATTAATATATTAAATAGGACAGCACCCAAGATGGACCCCTGTGGTACCCCACTAGTAACAGTCACCCAATCAGAATAAGTACCATTAATAACCACCTTCTGTTTCCTATCACTGAGCGAGTTACTTACCCACTTACACACATTCTCCCCCAGCCCCATCCTTCAAATTTTATGCACCAATCTTTTATGTGGAACTGTATCAAATGCTTTGGAAAAATCCAGATACACAACATCCAGTGATTCCCCTTGGTCCAGTCTGGAGCTCACCTCCTCATAAAAGCTGACCAGGTTAGTTTGACAGGACCGATCCCTCATAAAGCCATGCTGATATGGGGTCAGACATTTATTTTTATCAAGATACTCCAAAATAGCATCTCTTAGAAAACCTTCAAACAATTTACATACAATGGAGGTTAAACTATCAGGTCTATAATTCCAGGGGTCACCTTTTTACCCCTTTTTAAATATTGGCACGACATTTGCCATGTGCCAGTCCTGGGGAACAGTGCCTGTCACTATAGCGTCCTTGAACATTAAAATTAGGGGTCTGTCTATTACATTACTTAATTCCTTTAGAACACGGGGGTGAATGCCATCTGGACCTGGCGATTTGTCTATTTTTATTTTTTGTAGGCGGCACTGTACTTCTTTCTGGGTTAGACAGGTGACCTGTACAGGGGCGTTTACCTTATCTCGCGGTAGTTCACCTGGCATTTCATTTTCCATGGTGAATACAGTGGAGAGGAATTTGTTTAACCCCTTAAGGACACAGGGCGTATCCATATGCCCCCCATTTCCGAGTCCTTAAGGACTCAGGGAGTATGGGTATGCCCTGCTTTCTTCTGGCCCCTGCTGCTCGCTGGGCAGGGACCGGACCGGGTTGCCTGCTGTTATCGTTCAGCCGGCATCCCAGCATATCGCCCAGGGGTGTCCTGAGGTCCCCCCATATCGTCGATTACCGTAAATCGCGCGTCAATTCAGACGCGCGATTTGCGGTTATTCCGGTTCAATTGGGTCTCTGGTGACCCGGTGACCCAGAAAAAAAGGGTGAATGCAGGAGTGAGGTGCCGCCTCACGATCACGTGATTGATCGGTTGATACAGTGGCATCGGTCCCAGTGGCAGGATACAGAAGAGGTGAGGCCTTTTCACCTCCTGCTGTTGCTTAGCAACAACTCTCGGCATGCAAAGCCAAAGGGCATGCTGGGAGTTGTAGTTTTGCAACAGCTGGAGTTCCAACTACAACTCCCAGCATGCCCTTTGGTAGTCTGTGTATGCTGGGGTTTGTAGTTATGTAGCAGCTGGAGGCACATTTTTCTATGAAAAAGTGTGCATCCAGCTGTTGCATAACTACAACTTCCAACATGCACAGACTACCAAAGGGTATGCTGGGAGTTGTAGCAGTGTGCTTCCAGCTGTTGCAAAACTACAACTCACCAAGCCCTTCGGAGGTCAATGCATGCTGATTGTTGCAGTTTTGCAACAGCTGGAGACACATTGGTTGTGAAACAAAGTTTGTTACCTAACTCAGTGTTTTGCAACCAGTGTGCCTCCAGCTGTTGCAAAAATACAACTCCCAGCATGCACTGAGAGACTGTACATGCTGGGAGTTCTAGTTTTGCAACAGCTGGAGGCACACTGGTTGCGAAACACTGAGTTAAGTAACAAACTCTCAGTGTTTCGCAACCAATGTTTCTCCAGCTGTTGCATAACTACAACTCCCAGCATGTATGGTCTGTCAGCGCATGCTTGGAGTTGGAGTTTTGCAACAGCTGGAGGTCCCCTCCCCCCATGTGAATATATAGGGTACACACGGGCAGGTTTACAACGAGTTCTGCTGCAAGTTTGAGATGTGGCAAATTTTTCCACGGCAGCTCAAACTCCCAGCGAGAAACTCACTGTAAACCTCCGCCCGTTTGAATATACCCTAAAAACACTGCACTACTCTACACAAAATAAAAAAGTGAAACACTACATACCCCTACACAGCCTCCCCCCCCAATAAAAAAAAAAGGCTTGTACGGCACTGTCTCCAAAACGGGGCCTCCAACTGTTGAAAAACAACAACTCACAGTATTGCCGGACAGCCACCCACTGTCCAGGCATGCTGGGAGGCACCTTGTTTGGGAAACACTGCCGTAGGGTATTTTTGTGGCGGATTCAAATCCCCAATTTAGGCCTCAAATGCGCATGGTGCTCTTTCGCTTCGGAGCCCTGTCGTATTTTAAGGAAACTCAGGTATTTCCGTACTTGGGAGAAATTGCGTTACAAATTTTGGGGGGCTTTTTCTCCGTTTACCCCTTATGAGTTGGAGTCTACACCAGCATGCTAGTGAAAAAAAAAAATGTTTACACTAGTATGGTGTTGCCCCATACTTTAAATTTTCTCCTGAGTACAGAAATACCCCATATGTGGGCGGAAAGTGCTCTGTGGGCACAAAACATGGCTCAGAAGTGAGAGCGCACTATGTACATTTGAGGTCTAAATTGGTGATTTGCACAGGGGTGGCTGATTTTACAGCGGTTCTGACATAAACGCAAAACAACAAATACCCACATGTGACCCCATTTTGTAAACTGCACCCCTCACGGAATGTAACAAGGAGTATAGTGAGCCTTAACACCCCACAGGTGTTTGACAGATTTTCGTACAATTTGGATGTGAAAATAAAAAAAATAAATTCACTAAAATGCTGGTGTTCCCCTACAGTTTTCATTTTCACATGGGAGAATAGGAAAAAAGCTCCCCAAAATTTGTAACCCCATTTCTTCTGCGTAAAAACATACCCCATATGTGGATGTAAAGTGCTCTACGGGTGAACTACAATGCTCAGAAGAAAAGGAGCGCCATTGGGCTTTTGGCAAGAGATGTCTTAAATTGAAAGCCATGTGTGTTTACAAAGCCCCCATAGTGCCAGAACAGTGGACCCCCCCACATGTGACCCCATTTTGGAAACTACACCCCTCATGGAATGTAACAAGGAGGGCAGTGAGCATTTATGCCCCACAGGTGTCTGACAGATTTTTGGAACAGTGATCCCTGAAAATGAGAAATTGTATTTATATTTGCACAGCCCACTGTTCCAAAGATCTGTCAAAGGCCAGTGGGGTATAAATGTTCACTGCACCCCTTATTAAATTCTGTGAGGGGTGCAGTTTCCAAAATGGGCTCACATATTGGGGGGGTGGTCTTATGTTCTGGCCCCACAGGGGGCTTTGTAAACACACATTGCCTCCCACTTCTATTCCAACCAAATTCTCTCACCAAAAGCCAATTGCGCTTCTCCTCTTCGCCCGCAGAGCAATTTACATCCACATATGGGGTATTTCCATACTCAGAGGAAATGGGGTTACAAATTTTGTGAGGCTTTTTCTCCAATTACCCCTTGTGAAAATGAAAAATTTGGGGTAACACCTGCATTTTAGTTAAAAAAATCTAATTTTTCATTTTCACGTCCAACTTTAGCAGAAATTTGTCAAGTACCTGTGGGGTGTTAAGGCTCACTGTATGCCTTGTTACGTTCCTTGAGGGGTGTAGTTTCCAAAATAGTATGCCATGTGTTTTTTTTTTTTTTTTTGCTGTTCTGGCACCATAGGGGCTTCCTAAATGCAACATGCCCCCCAAAAACTATTTCAGCAAAATTTGCTTTCCAAACGCCAAATGTGACTTCTTCTCTTCTGATCATTGTAGTGTGCCAGCAAAGCACTTGACATCCTCACAGGGGGTATTTCCATTCTCAGAAGAGATGGAGTTACAGATTTTGGGGGGCATTTTCTCCTATAACCCCTTGTAAAAATGTAAAATTTGGGGGAAAACCAGCATTTCCAACTATACACATCCAACTTTAACGAAAAGTCATCAAACACCTGTGGGGTGTCAAGGTTCCGCAGACCCCTTGTTATGTTCCTTGGGGGTTGTACTTTCCAAAGTAGTATGCCTTGTGGGGGTTTTTCTGCTGTTCTGGCACCATAGGGGCTTCCTAAATGTAACATACCCCCAAAAACCATTTCAGAAAAACTCACTCTCCAAAATCCCATTGTCACCCACAGAGCACTTGACATCCATATATGAGGTATTTCCTTACTCGAGATAAATTGGGTTACAAATTTTGGGGGGCTTTTACTCCTTTTACCCCTTGTAAAATTTCAAAAACTGGGTCTACAAGAACATGCGAGTGTAAAAAATGAAGATTTAGAATTTTCTCCTATACCTTGCTACTATTTCTGTGAAACACTTAAACGGTTAACACACTTTCTGAATGTCATTTTGAATACTTTGAGGGGTGCAGTTTTTATAATGGGGTAATTTATGGGGTATATCTAATAAGAAGACCCCTCAAATCCACTTCAAAACAGAACTGGTCCGTGAAGAATTGCAATTTTGAAAATGTTGTGGAAAATTGAAAAATTGCTGCTGAACTTTGAAGCCCTCTGATGTCTTCCAAAAGTAAAAACATGTCAACTTCATGATGCAGATATAAAATGAATATTGTATATGTGAATCAATATATAACTTATTTGCAATATCCATTTTCCTTACAAGCAGAGAGTTTCAAAGTTAGAAAAATGCAAAATTTTCTAAATTTTCATGAAATTTGGGGATTTTTCACCAAGAAAGGATGCAAGTAACAAAGAAAATTTACCACTGTGTTTTTCCTGATCCCCGTTTATAATTTCTTCTTCATCATTTTTTAAAGGGCCTACACTTTCATTTTTGTCCTTTTTGCTATTTATATAGTTAAAGAACATTTTGGGGTTAGTTTCACTCTCTTTGGCAATGAGTCTTTCTGTCTCTATTTTTGCGGCTTTTATCTGTTTTTTACATATTTTACATTTTTTTCTATAGCTTTTTAATGCTTCTTCACTGCCGTCCTGTTTTAGTAGTTTAAATGCTTTATTTTTGTCATTTATTGCCCCCTTAACATTTTTATTTATCCATATTGGTTTTATTTTATTTCTGACCCTTTTATTCCCATAAGGTATACAGTGGTCCCATAGAGTACATATGTCTATGGAAAACTGGTAATTGGTTCCGGAGCCCCGAGACTATCATATATTGAGTACATATCTCTATGGAAAACTGGTAATTGGTTCCTGAGTCCATGAAATTTCAACCAGGGGCCAGGCCTGAGGTGGGGGCTTTGGGCCAGGCCCGAGGTGGGGGCTTTGGGCCAGGCCCGAGGTGGGGGCTTTGGGCCAGGCCCGAGGTGGGGGCTTTGGGCCAGGCCTGGTGGGGCTATTGGCCAGACCTGGTGGGGCTTTGGGCCAGGCTTGTTGGGGCTATGGGCCAGGCCTGGTGGGGCTATAGGCCAGGCCTGGTGAGGCTTTGGGCCAGGCTTGTTGGGGCTATGGGCCAGGCCTGGTGGGGCTATGGGCCAGGCCTGGTGGGGCTATGGGCCAGGCCTCGTGGGGCTTTGGGCCAGGCCTGGTGGGGCTTTGGGCCAGGCCTGGTGGGGCTTTGGGCCAGGCCTGGTGGTGCTTTGGGCCAGGCCTGGTGGGGCTATGGGCCAGGCCTGGTGGGGCTTTGGGCCAGGCCTGGTAGGGCTATGGGCCAGGCCTGGGGATTTGTGCTGCGCTTAAGAGAGGGTTAACGCTACCGCTGCCATGGGGTGAGGGGTTAACTTGACCCTTCACCCCATGGCAACGGCAGTTTTATCGCTGCCCCTGCGTGAGGTGTTAACACTGCTGCTGCCATGGGGTGAATTGTTAAGTTAACCCCTCACCCCATGGCAGCGGCGGCATTAACCCTGCGGCAGCGATAACACTGCCGCTGCCATGGGGTGAGGGGTTAACACTGCCGCTGCCATCGGGTGAGGGCTTAACGCCGCCGCTGCCATGCAAATGAGTACTCACCAGCTCCGCATCTTCCTCTCCCGGTGGTGCTCCTCGACTGAGGCGCAGGCCGGCAACGTCACTGTGATGTTACAATACATTGTCACATGACAGTGAGAATCCGCGCGCCGCAAGGAGGCTGCACCGGCACCACGAGGGTTAGCTGCTCCGGCATGCACCGGTATGTAAACCTGCTTAATAGCCCAGCGGTAGTCCGGTAGCAGCTGCAGCAGCCAGCGCTACCGGAGGACCGCAAATTTTAATGATGGCCCCGACAAAAAGTATCGTATGTCGATACTGCTTTCAACATACGATGGCCTCTGAGAGGCCATCGTATGGTGAAAATAACGTATGTCGAGGCCATGGCATCTCGAGGGATTACTGTATACATCTTACAATGAGAATTTAAGATATTTTTAAAAGTCTCCCATTTAGTGTCCGTATTCTTGTTTTTGAGGACATTATCCCAATTTATATTGTTAAGGGCTTCTCTGAGTTGATCAAACTTTGCCTTCCTAAAGTTCATTGTTTTTGTGGCCCCTCGCGAGATTCCCTTATTGAAGAACAAGTTATAATGTATTGTATTATGATCACAATTTCCTAGGTGTCCTTCTACTTGCACATTAGTTACTCAGGTTCTCAGGTCTGTTGGTTAAAATTAAGTCTAGTAGGGTGCCCCCTCTGGTCGGGCTCTGCAATATTTTGGACAGATAATTGTCTTTAGTTATAGTCAGAAACCTGTTTCCTTTCTGAGATTCACAGGACTCAGTCTCCCAGTTTATATCAGAGTAGTTAAAGTCCCCCATTATTATGACCTCATTCTGATTTGCTGCCTTGTTTATTTGCCTCAGTAATTGATCTTCTGCCTCTTCCATTATGTTTGGTAGCTTATAGCAAACCCCTATCAGAATTTTTGTATTCTTATCTCAATATATTTCTACCCATAATGACTCCACATTATCATTTCCCTCCCATATATCCTCCCACAGTGCGGCCTTCAGACTGGACTTTACATAAAGACAAACTCCTCTCCCTTTCTGTTTTGTCCGATCCTTCCTGAATAGACTATAACCCCGTATGTTGACCGCCCAGTCAGGGCTATCGTCCAACCAAGTCTCTGTTATACCCACTATGTCACAATCCTCCTCGGACATTATCAACTCCAGTTCGTCAGTTTTATTGGTAAGATTTTTGGCATTAGTCAACATGCAATCATAGGTGTGCGCAGCCTATTGCATTAGGGTGTGCACCCTAAAGCACAAACTCACGCTGCGTGCGTGCATATATATATATATATATATATGTATATATATACGTACACAGTTAGTATAGTTCCCCCACATTAGGTGCAGTATAGTTCCCCCACATTAGGTGCAGTATAAGTCCCGCCACATTAGGTGCAGTATAGTTCCCCACATTAGGTGCAGTATAGTTCCCCCACATTAGGTGCAGTACAGCCCCCCCACATTAGGTGCAGTATAAGTCCCGCCACATTAGGTGCAGTATAGTTTCCCCCACATTAGGTGCAGTATAGTTCCCCCACATTAGGTGCAGTACAGTCCCCCCACATTAGGTGCAGTACAGTTCCCGCACATTAGGTGCAGTATAAGTCCCACCACATTAGGTTGGCAGTATAAATCCCCGCACATTAGGTTGGCAGTACAGTTCCCCCACATTAGGTTTGCAATACAGTTCCCCCACATTAGGTTGGAAGTACAGTTCCCCCACATTAGGTGCAGTTCAGTTCCCCCACATTAGGTGCCATTAGGTGTGGGGGAACTGTACTGCACCTAATGTGGGGGAACTGTACTGCACCTAATGTGGGGGAACTGTACTGCACCTAATGAGGGGGAACTGTACTGCACCTAATGTGGGGGAATTGTACTGCACCTAATGTGGGGGAACTGTACTGCACCTAATGTGGGGGAACTGTACTGCACCAGTACAGTTCCCCTACATTAAGTGCAGTACAGTTCCCCCACATTATGTGCAGTACAGTTCCCCCACATTATGTGCAGAACAGTTCCCCCTCATTAGGTGCAGTATAGTTCCCCACATTAGGTGCAGTATAGTTCCCCACATTAGGTGCAGTATAGTTCCCCCACATTAGGTGCAGTATAGTTCCCCCACATTAGGTTGGCAGTATAGTTCCCCACATTAGGTTGGCAGTACAGTTCCCCCACATTAGGTGCAGTACAGTTTCCCCACATTAGGTTGGCAGTATAGTTCCCCACATTAGGTGCAGTATAGTTCCCCCCACATTAGGTGCAGTACAGTTCCCCCACATTAGGTGCAGTACAGTTCCCCCACATTAGGTGCAGTACAGTTCCCCCACATTAGGCTGGCAGTATAGTTCCCCCACATTAGGTGCAGTATAGTTCCCCACATTAGGTGCAGTATAGTTCCCCCACATTAGGTGCAGTATAGTTCCCACATTAGGTGCAGTATGTTCCCCCACATTAGGTGCGGTATAATTCGCCACATTAGGTGCAGTACAGTTCCCTACAAAAGCAAAATAGACATGGAGGCCACCAGCATCTGGGGGGGCTACCTTCCTACTGGCAGGAAGAGGGGGTTAATTTGAGGGTACTACCTTCTTACTGGGGGGGGGGGGGTTGTTAATCTGGGGGTACTACCATCCTACTGGGGGGAAGGGGTTAATCTGGGGGTACTACCTGCCTACTCGGGGCCCCAGATTAACCCCCCCCTGTAGGAATGCAGTACCCCCCAGATTAACCCTATCCCCCCACCCTGTTAGAAGGTAGTACCCCCCTGATGACCCCCTCCCCCCCCAGTAGGATGGTAGTACCCCCCAGTTTAACTCCCTCTCCCCCCCTGACGGAATGCAGTACCCCCCAGATTAACCCTATACCCCCCACCCTGTTAGAAGGTAGTACCCCCCTGATGACCCCCTCGCCCCCAGTAGGATGGTAGTACCCCCCAGTTTAACCCCCTCCCCCCCCTGTAGGAATGCAGTACCAACCAGATTAACCCTATCCCCCCACCCTGTTAGAAGGTAGTACCCCCTGATGCCCCCCCCCCCCAGTAGGATGGTAGTACCCCCCAGTTTAACCCCCTCTCCCCCCTGTAGGAATGCAGTACCCCCCAGGTTAACCCCCTCCCCCCAGACCCAGTAGGCAGGTTGAAATAACATTCACTCACTCAGCACGGTAATCCTGCGAACCGCGTACCGTCACGTCACGCTCTGGGGCCGGCGTCCTTGAATACAGCGTGACGTCCTGATGGTCATGTGACGGCAGTAACGCGCCGTCACATGACCGGACCAACTGAAGGTGAGCCAGAGCGGAGCGGGGCGGGGCACAAACAGGAGTAGGAGGCAGCGCTGTGCGGTGCGCCTGACGGACTGGCGCGCCGCACAGCGGGGGAGCGGGGGTCTGGGTTGGTGAAGGACGGTCGGGCACAGATGGGGGGTGCTGCGGAGCGTCTTGGTGTCCCCCGGGTGCGGCCTATGCATGCAATTCAATGGTGTATGTTTTTTTTCCCCTATGATGCCTATCCCTATTAACTATTCTAACCCCTCCCTCCGCTCCACCCCAGGTACATAATTAAATCCCCCCCTCTCTATCTACACTATCTTCCCCCTCTACCTTGTAGGTTCCATCCCCCCAGTCCCTAGTTTAAACTCTCCTCCACCCTTCTAGCCATCTTCTCCCCAAACACAGCTGCACCCTCCCCATTGAGGTGCAGCCTGTCCCTCCGGTAGAGCCGGTATCCGACAATGAACCCAAATCCCTCCTTCCTACACCAGCTTCTGAGCCACTTGTTTACCTCCCTGATCTCCCACTGCCTCTTTGGTGTGGCTCGTGGTGCAGGTAATATTTCAGAAAATATTACCTTGGAGGTCCTTGCCTTAAGCTTGCGCCCTAGGAAATCATTTTTGAGGACACTCCATCTATCTTTTACTTTGTCATTGGTGCCAATATGTACCATGACTGTTGGGTCCTCTGCAGCCCCACCCAGCAATCTGTGAACCCGATCCGCGATGTGCTGAACTCGAGCGCCAGGAAGACAACACACTGTTCAGCGATCCCGGTCTTTGTGACAGATCGCCCTGTCTGTCCCCCCATTAATTGAGTCCCCCACTACCAGTACCTGTCTTGCCTGCCCCACAGTCCTCCCTCCCTCCTTACTGGAGCAGACACCCCCCTGGTGGTCAGAGGCAGAGTCCTGCTGCAGTAGTTACTGCTCTGAAATGACATCCCACTTATCTGCCAACCGGGCAAACTTGTTGGGGTGTGCCAGTTCAGGACTAGCCTCCCTGACACTTTTCTCTCTACCTCATTTTCTAACTGAAACCCAGCTAACTGCCTGACTGTCCTGCATCTCCATCCCACAAAAAATCTCAAGGATCTGTTGGTACATAGCTACCATAGGGATGTCACCCCCAATCAGGCGTTTGGGTAAAAAGGAAGGCCCCAAATGGCACACATTTCAGTGTGGACACTGTGTAGCCTGCACAGACTCTAATGGTAGAAAGGAGTACCTCATTACACATCACATCGATTGTGCTACAAAAGGCAATGTTTGTGTGGCTACATGCCCATGTAGAAAAATCTATGTGGACCTTATAGAATTCCGCAGAAGAGTGCTGATATAGCAGCAGAGAAAGATGTGAGTGATGTTGGTACACTCAAAACCTTGCCGACACATTTCAAAATGTCTCACAATTGTGATCCTTCTTACTTACAGGTACGTGGCATAGGCAAATTTATCATTGTATATAGAGCTGTTTTGTGTCTATTTTTTTTGCACAAAAATATGCGCAAGTGTTTTTTTTTTTTTGTGGATGTTTTTTGCACAAATTTTGATAGAATTCTTAATCACCTTGTCTACGGTTAAGTTTACCATAGCACATTTTCTACTGTAGAATCAAATTTACTAACTGTGTTTTGTTTTTTTTTCCGCAAAAAAATGCGCAAACGGCATCAGAGCTCCCGTCTCCCGGTGGGGATTATGAATCATAAGGACTGTATATAGGAGCCGGCGGCAGCGCAGTGAAGCTGCATGTGCCGCCGGCTTGTATAGTTAATAAATGCGGATCTCTGGAGAATGATCTGCTGCGATCTGCCCCTCTGCCCTTAAACTACTACTCCCATCATGGGACAGAGTCTGTCCCATGATGGGAGTAGTTGTAGTACCGAGGTGCTGCTGAGGGATGGCACTTGCATATCCCCCGGCTGCGTGACTTTTAGGACTACTATTCCCATCATGGACAGACTCTGCCCATGATGGGAGTTGTAGTCCAGGGACTGAGGTGCAGATCGCACCGGGTCATTCTGCAGAGGCCCGCTGTGATTTGCATTTAAGTTAACAAGCCGGCACTACATGTGGCTACATCGCTCGGCCGCCGGCTCCTGTATACACTGTCATAATTCATAATCCCCGCCGCTGGGATAGGAAAGCTCTGATTGGTGAATAGCTATTCACCAATCAGAGCTCCCGTGTTCCGGCGGCGCTGATTATGAATTATGACAGTGTATATAGAAGCCGGCGGGGAGCGCAGTGTAGATGCATGTACCGCCGGCTTGTTAAATTATATGCGGATCGCAGCAGATCATTCTCTGGAGATCAGCTGCAATCCGCATTTAAGTTAACAAGCCGGCAGTGCATGCGTGTCCACTGTGCTGCCCACGGGCTTCTATATACACTGTCATAATTCTTAATCCCCGCCGCCGGAACACGGGAGCTCTGATTGGTGAATAGCTATTGACCAATCAGAGCTCCCCTCTCCCGGCGGCGGGCATCATGAATTATGAGAGGTGTATTTAGAAGCTGGCGGGGTGCGCAGTGTAGACGCATGTACTGCCGGCTTGTTAAGTTAAATGCGGATTGCAGCGGGTCTCTGCAGAATGACCCGGTGCGATCTGCACCTCAGCCACTGGACTACAACTCCCATCATGGGCAGAGTATGCCCATGAGGGGAGTAGTAGTCCTAAAAGTCCCGCAGCTGGGGGATGGGCAAGTGCCATCCCTCAGCAGCGTTGCGGTACTACAACTACTCCCATCGTAGGACATACTCTGTCCCATGATAGGAGTAGTAGTCCAAGGTAGGGATCAACCGATTTTTAAGGTCGAAACCGATAATCTGTGGAGGCCGATAGCTGATAACTTATACCGATATTCCAGTATAAGTTATCGGCTATTTATCTCCCCCCCCGGCGACACCGCTACTGATCATTGATTTAAAGCGGGCACTTTCAATCAATGAACTGCAGCGGATTTTGCGGGGCCAGAGACTGCCGCCACAGCCCGCTTCTCTCCCCCTGCCTGTCCTGGGGTCCTCCTGAGTCCTACCACCGACGACACCCCCCCCCCACCACCGCACCCCCCCACTGCACCGCCCTGGCCAGAGACCGCCACCGCTGCCCCATTGCCTCCCCCATTCACGGTTTTATAATTACCTGTTCCCAGGGCCCGGGGTCCGCGCTACTTCTGGCTCCGGTGGCGTCCTCCTGCTCTTTCACTGTGTTTACGGACGGTAACGTCAATCATCATTGTGCAGTGCACAGCGTAACACAGGACGCAGCAGAAGCCAGAAGTAGCGCGGACCCCGGGAGCAGGTAATTATAAAACCGGGGATGGGGGAGGTAATGGGGCAGCGGCGGCGGTCTCTGGCCGGAGCGGTGCGGTGGTGGTGGTGGTGGTGGTGGGGGGGGGGGTGCGGTGCGGTGCGGTGGTGGGGGGTGCAGTGCGGAGGGGGCGGTACGGGCGCGGGGCATTTTCGCATTAACGTCCAAAATCGTGAATATATATGATGATATCAGCCAAACCGATAATCGGTCGATCCCTAGTCCAAGGGCAGAGGGACAGATCTCTGTTCGCATTATGCATTTTGCATAATGGGAACATAGCCTTTCTGGCAGTGTGTTCCCAAACAGGGAGACTCCAGCTGTTGCTTAACTGCAGCCCACCATAATGGGAGTTGTAGTTTAGCAACAATTGGAGGCTTCCTGTTTAGGAACATACTGCATAATGTGCGCTCTTCCCAGGGGAGAGCGCAAAAAATGTACTAATCCATATTTCTAGTTTTTCATTTCTTCTCATTTCAGAAACGTGAATGCGGAGGACTACGTCAGATTCGGTGGACTGCGACGCTGACCAGCGTTTTTTTTTATTTCAATAAAATGGTTAACAAAGGCTGTGGGGGAGTGTTTTAAATAAAATTTTTCTTTCAATGTGTCGTGTTTTTTATAATTGAATTTTCAGGCTTAGTAGTAGAAGCTGTCTTGTAGACAGAATCCAGTACTAGGCCATGGCTTAGCATTAGCCCCAAAATCATCTAGCGCTAACCTCCAATTATTACCCTGGTACCCAATGCCACAGGGGTGCTGGGAAGAGTTGGTACCAACAGGTCCGGAGCGTCAAAAATGCACTCCTGGGCCTAGGCGGTAACAGGCTGGCATTATTTAGTCTGGGGAGGACCAGTAACAATGGTCCTCGCCCACCCTGGTAACGTCAGGCTGTTGCTGCTTGGTTGGTATCTGGCTGATACTGAAAATAGGGGGAACCCTATGCGTTTTTTTATTTTTTATAAATAAGTTAATAAAAAGTGTGTGGTTCCCCCTATTTTCAGTATCAGCCAGATACCAACCAAGCAACAACAGCCTGACGTTACCAGGATGGGCGAGGACCACTGATACTGGCCCTCCCCAGCCTAAATAACGCCAGCCTGTTACCACCTAGGCCCAGGAGCGCCATTTTTGATGCTCCGGGCCTGTTGGTACCGGCTCTTTCCAGAACCCCTGTGGCGGTGGGTACCGGGGTAATAATTGGGGGTTAGCGCTAGCTGATTTGGGGGCTAACGATAAGCCCCGGCCTAGTGATCGATTCTGTCTACAAGACGCCTTCCACTACTAAGCCTGAAAATTCAATTATAAAAAACAAATCACATTTAAAAAAACAAATTTTAATAAAAAAAAAACACTCCCCCACAGCCCTCGTTAACCCTTTTATTGACATTAAAAAAACGCTGTTCGTGGTTGCAATCCACCAAATTTGACATAGTCCTCTGCATTCACGTATCTAAATTTTGAAGAAAAAAAAAACAACAAGTGTAGTACATTGTTTTGTTTCCACACACCAGCAAAAATGCAAGAAAAAATGCAAGAAAAACTGACAAAACGCAGGAAAAAGCTGGGACAGTTTTTCTGGCGTTTTTGCTGATGGACAAAAACCTCAATGGAATCCTGACCTCAAAGCAATAGAACAAAATCCCTACGTCCACTTTTCCTGTCAGGTAGAGAAGGAGTGTACGGTAGAGCGAGGGGAGGCGTTTCTATATTTGCACAAGATTTATCAAAGGAGTGCACAGTGTTTTCTTAACGGTCTTTTGTGCATTTGCGCTTCCTCTCTATGCCATTGTGCATTGTGAGTTTTGCTGTCTATACCATTGATGGTTATCTGTGTATACTTTGCTACTGTGCACTTGCATGCACTTTATGCAAATAGCATATATGCCATTGATATCTATCCTGGTATAGCCTATTATTGTGTACTTTCATGCACATATGTACTTTACATGTCACTAGTCTTTATTGCCATCATATTGGTGCTTTCAGTTACTATCTTATAGTTTATTTGCACTAGACCTGTATTTATTTATTATTCCCCCCCCCCTTCCCTGGTCCCCATTGGTTTTCTGTGTCCATGTCTTTTGTTTTTATATCCCTACATGTGTATTCATGTGATTCATTAATAAAGTACTACTATTTTTACAAGTGGTCCTCTTTAGAGTGGTCTTTTTTTGAATTAATACGTTATATACTCTTGTATACAGACAAGCTCTAGCTCAAACAATCGCTAGCATACTTGCTTTTATATTCACAACAATCCACCTCTCTCTTCCACTGCCTGGAATTGAATACAAATGGATTGCTTTCTGCTAGTAGCTGCAATTTATCAGCTACTAATTATTTAGCTACTCCACCCTCTCTCCACCTGTATGCCTCCCAGACAGAGAAAGAGAAAATAAAATACAGAATGCACTCAATGCTCATAACACTTCTTACAGTATTCCCTTAATTTTAAGTCCCTCTCACTTTTATACTTACACTCACTTCACTGCACACTTCGCACTCTTGTATACAGACACACAATCGCTAGTGTACTTGCTTTTATATTTACCACAATCCACCTCTCTCTTCCACTGCCTGTAAGTGAATGCCTGGCCTTTGACAGTATCTAGGCCCTTGAGACTTTAACAGGAACAAAATAGTACACTACTTAGATGTACATATGTGGTATGCACTTATGAGGGGAGGACAATGTGCTCCAGTACGCAAAAAAAAAGTATTTGTGTATAACACCAGACGGTGAGTACTTTTGCTTGGCCTTTCACAGTATCTAGGCCCTTGAGAATTTAACAGGAACAAAATAGTATACCACTTAACTGTACGTATGTGGTATGTACTTATGAGGGGAGGACAATGCGCTACAGTACGCTTAAAAAAATATTCTTGTACAACACCAGCCAGTGTGTACTTTTGCCTGGTCTTTTACATTATCTAGGCCCTTGAGACTTTAACAGGAACAAAATAGTACACCACTTAGCTGTACATATGTGTTATGTACTTATCAAGGGAGGAAATGCGCTCCAGAACACTTAAAAAAGTATTTGTGTATAACATCAGCAGTACACACCAGTGCTGCAGCACACAGTCGCTGTGTACTACACCCAAAATTGCACTTTCTCTCTCAATCTCACTCTCTTCCCTATCAGTGCTTCTAGGCAGGATTTGCGATTGATCTGAATTGCTGCTGTTCTGTGCAGCACACTATGCAATGCATTGTTCTCTGTCTCTCTCTGTAATAGAACGCTATAGTGACTGGGAGGTGAATCATTGCAGTAAGAATGCTTTTCTGTGCAACAAAAACTGCTCTCTGTCCCTCTGTGCAACAGTAGGGAGATGTATAGCAAACTTCGAGGCGGATAGGAATTCCGGCGCTGACCAAGGAGAAGACAATAGAGCCAGGTGTGTAGCGAACAGATTTAATCCAATGCGACGCGTTTCACTGCGCTTGCACGGTTTCATCAGGCATCAACAGAACTGTGCAACAGAACACTGATATGACTGGGAGGTGAATCGATGATGGAAAAACCCTTTTCTGGCCAACACACAGTGCTGTCTGTCCCTATCTATCTCTCTGCAATAAAATGCTGAAGTGACTGGCTTCAAGATGGCTGCCAATTATATAGGGCTGTGACATCACAGGGGTGACAGGCTGCTAATAGGCTGCATGCTGCATGTGATTCAGGGTCATCCCGCCTACTCTTGTTCCCGCCTTCCCAAGATTCCTTTGCACATGTCCTCACATGTGGATCCGCCATTTTAGATGCCCTGGAGCCTGGACCGCACTAAATGGAGTTTAATGAAGTGATTCGTATTCTTTGCAAATCAAATTTTTCCTGAAATTAGTAACGAATTTGCATTAATCAGATTTGAATCGCTCATCCCCAATTATTATTGCAGGATATTTAATAATTGGCCCTCCACTTCTTACTGCACCTATGAATTTCTGCTTGCACAGATACAGACACAGGCATCTCAGTAATTCTGATGATATTCTGGCAGGCCTGTTTCTACAGTAACTAGAAATTTTATAAGACTATGGCGCCAGCATTTCCTGAGGTGATATAGGAGGTAGTGAAATAAATTTGAGCAGATAGTTGACTTGATTTGACTCTTTTTCTTTCTGAAAAGGGCTCTGTAGGGACAGCCAATGAAAATGTCTTTGTTAAACCTTTTGGGCAATCTTGAAGGTACTGGTAGATTGCATGTCCCTGCTGAAAATTCATTTGACTGTCAAGTATAACTTCACATTGTACTTTCTTATCTGTAAATGTATTTTCTAGCCTCTGATAATTTTATAGATATATTGTAAGGTATTAAAAATACATATGCAAAAACTAGTTACAGTGTTAAAGGAAATTATAATCGTGCATATGTGTATGTGGATCTAAACTGTTTATGAGTGGTTGACATAAAACACATTAAATACTAGCAGCTGTTTGTTCCACTACCTGGCTTGATGCCTATTGACACATTGCAGGTGATGGGCTCCATTATAAGTCTTTGGAGCTGTACTACTGCAATGAGTCGGATCTGGTGGTAAGTTGTGGAATGAAGCTCACTGCTGCATACCTCTCCCAGCTATATCTAGCGATTGATTGTCTTAGCAGACCCTGATCAGACCCTCTATTGAGAATTGTAAGTATGTTATAAGTCTATGGAGCCCCTCAATGTTTAACTTGGCAGAGATTGCAATAAGTTGGGGGGTGAGTTGCATAGTTGGTCACGTCTCCCCACTTATTCTATCAGTAAGTGGGAATCTGAACACCCAGACCCTGACCAATCAAAACTTTCGATATGCCTCTGTGCCATGTCAAAAGTCATCTTTAAATGATATGGGGTGTCCCGGTACCGTATTGCATACCGTACCTTGTATGGTGGTCCCCAAAGTCAGAGTAACTATGCTCAGGTAGGGTCCCTCAGGTGGGACAGCCCCTAGTCACCTCTCTTCTACTCTAATTTCATATTGTTTACATGTACATATTTAATAATAATGTATATACTTAATATAATGTATAGTTTGCTTGTTACGCAGAGCGCTCTGGGTCCCTGCTCCTCCTCGGATTTCAGAGAGCTGGCGTGCGCGCGCCCTAGAGAGCGGGGCCGCGCATGCGCCAGCTCTCTGAAGTTTAAAGTGCCAGTGCACCATTAACCCCTTAAGGACCAAAGGCGTACAGGTACGCCTTTTCTCCCTGGTACTTAAGGACCAAGGGCGTACCTGTACGGCGGGGACCGGGCCGGGGTGATTACTGATATCTATCAGCAGGCACCCCGTGCAAATGCCCAGGGGGGTCATTAGACCCCCATGTCGGCGATCGGCGCAAATCGCAAGTGAATTCACACTTACGATTTGCACCGATTCCGGGTCATTACGGGTCTATGGTGACCCGGTGACCCGGAAAATAAAGGGGATTGCGGATGTCCTAGACACCCACGATCCCCCTGTAGCGATAGGAGTGAGGTGGCAGAGGTGCCACCCCTCCTATCTCTGCTATTGATGGTCTAGACGCGGCCACCAATAGCAGATCGGGGGCGGAGGGGTTTACTTTCGGTTTCCCCGTTCTGCCCACCCACAATAGGCGGGGCAGGACGGGGACACCGACAGGGACCGGCGCCGAAGATCCACTTACCCATCGGCGACGGCAGCGGGCGACGATCAGCGGCGGCAGCAGGCGACAATCGGCGGAGGAAGAGGACGGCGACGCAGCTCCCTGGATCCGACGGAAGCCGGTGAGTTACTTAGCAACATCTGGAGGACTACAGTCTGAGACCACTATAGTGGTCTCTAAACTGTAACCCTCCAGATGTTGCAAAACTACAACTCCCAGCATGCCCAGAGAGCTGTTTAGGCTTGCTGGGAGTTGCAGTTTTGCAACAGCTGGAGGTCTACAGTTTGAGACCACTTCAAAGTGATCTCTATACTGTGCACCTCTAGATCTTGCAAAACTACAACTCCCAGCATACCCACACAGCAGTTTGCTGTCTGGGCATGCTGGGAGTTGTAGTTTTGCAACATCTGGAGGTCCACAGTTTGGAGACCACTGTGCAGTGGTCTCTAAACTATAGCTCTCCAGATGTTGCAAAACTGCAACTCCCAGCATGCCTAAACAGCAAACAGCTGTCTCTGCATGCTGGGAGTTGTGGTTGCGATCCCTCCAGCTGTTGCATAACTACATCTCCCAGCATGCCTTTCGGCGATCAGTACATGCTGGGAGTTGAAGTTTTGCAACAGCTGGAGGCACACTGGTTGGAAAATACTGAGTTAGGTAACAGAACCTAACTGAAGGTTTTCCAACCAGTGTGCCTCCAGCTGTTGCAAAAGTACAACTTCCAGCATGCACGGTCTGTCAGTACATGCTGGGAGTTGTAGTTTTGAAACAGTTGGAGGTTTGCCCCCCATGTGAACGTACAGGGTACATTCACACTGGCGGGTTTACAGTAAGTTTTCTGCTTTAAGTATGAGCTGCGGCAATTTTTTCACCGCAGCCCAAACTCCTAGCGGTAAATTAACTGTAAACCTCCGCCAGTGTGAACGTACCCTAAAAACACTACACTACACTAACACATAATAAAGGTAAAACACTACATATACACCGCCTTACACTGTCACCCCAATAAAAATAAAAAATGTATTGTACGGCAGTGTTTCCAAAACAGAGCCTCCAGCTGTCGCAAAACAACAACTCACAGCATTTCCAGACAGCCACTGACTGTCCAGGCATGCTGGGAGTTTAGCAACAGCTGAAGGCACCCTGTTTGGGAATCACTGGCGTAGAACACCCCTATGTCCACCCCTGTTCAATCCCTAATTTAGTCCTCAAATGCGCATGGCACTCTCTCACTTCGGAGCCCTGTCGTATTTCAAGGAAACAGTTTAGGGCCACATATGGGGTATTTCCGTACTCGGAAGAAACTGCACTACTAATTTTGAGGGCTTTTTTTCCCTTTACCCCTTATGAAAAAGAAAAGTTGGGGTCTACACCAGGTTGTTAGTGTAAAAAAAAAATTTTTTTTACACTAACATGCTGGTGTTGTCCTTTACTTTTTATTTTCGCGGGAGGTAAAAGGAAAAAAAGACCCCCCAAATTTGTAACGCAATTTCTCCTGAGTACGGAAATACCCCATATGTGGGCGTAAAATGCTCTGCGGACGCACAACTGAGAGCGCACAATGTACATTTGAGGCCTAAATTGGTGATTTGCACAGGGGTGGCTGATTTTACAGCGGTTCTGACATAAACCCAAAAAAATAAATACCCACATGTGACCCCATTTTGGAAACTACACCCCTCACGGAACGTAGCAAGGGGTATAGTGAGCCTGAACACCCCACAGGTGTTTGACAAATTTTCATTAAAGTTGGATGGGAAAATGGAAAAAAAAAAATTTCACAAAAATTCTGGTGTCACCCGGAATTTTTCATTTTCACAAGGGAAAATAAAAAAAATCCCCCCAAAATTTGTAACCCAATTTCTTCTGAGTAAGAACATACCCCATATGTGGATGTAAAGTGCTCTATGGGTGCACTACAATGCTCAGAAGAGAAGGAGCGCCATTGGGATTTTGAAGAGAAAATTTGTCCGGAATTGAAGGCCACTTGTGTTTACAAAGCCCCCATGGTACCAGAACAATGGACCCCCCCCCCATATGTGAACCCATTTTGGAAACTACACCCCTCATGTAATGTAATAAGGGGTACAGTGAGCATTTACGCCCCACAGGTGTCTGACAGATTTTTGAAACAGTGATCCGTGAAAATGAAAATTTTAATTTTCCATTTGCACAGCCCACTGTTCCAAAGATCTGTCAAACGCCAGTGGGGTGTAAATGCTCACTGCACCACTTATTAAATTCTGTGAGGGGTGTAGTTTCCAAAATAGGGTCACATGTGGGGGGTCCACTGTTCTGGCACCACGGGGGGCTTTGTAAGTGCACATGGCCCCTGACTACCATTCCAAATGAATTCTCTTTCCAAAAGCTCAATGGTGCTCCTCCTCTTATGAGCATTGTAGTTCGCCCGTAGTGCACTTCAGGTCCACTTATGGGGTACCTCCATATTCAGAAGAGATGAGGTTACAAATTTTGGGGGGTATTGTCTGCTATTAACCCTTGCAAAAATGTGAAATTTGGGGGGAAACACACATCTTAGTGAAAAAAAATATATATATTTTTTTACATATGCAAAAGTCGTGAAACCCCTGTGGGGTATTAAGGCTCACTTTATTCCTTGTTACGTTCCTCAAGGGGTCTAGTTTCCAAAATGGTATGCCATGTTTTTTTTTCTTCTTTGCTGTTCTGGCACCATAGGGGCTTCCTAAACATACTCTCCAAAATCCCCTTTTCGCTCCTTCGCTTCTGAGCCCTCTACTGCGCCCGCTGAACACTTTACATAGACATATGAGGTATGCCCTTACTTGAGAGAAATTGGGCTACAAATATAAGTATACATTTTCTCCTTTTACCCCTTGTAAAAATTCAAAAATTGGGTTTACAAGAACATGCGAGTGTAAAAAATTAAGATTGTGAATTTTCTCCTTCACTTTGCTGCTATTCCTGTGAAACACCTAAAAGGTTAAAACACTTACTGATTGTCATTTTGAATACTTTGGGGAGTGTAGCTTTTATAATGGGGTCATTTGAGGGGTATTTCTAATATGAAGACCCTTCAAATCCACTTCAAACCTAAACTGGTCCCTGAAAAAAAGCGAGGTCCAAAATTTAGTGAAAAATTGGAAAATTGCTGCTGAACTTTGAAGCCCTCTGGTGTCTTCCAAAAGTAAAAACATGTCAATTTTATGATGCAAACATAAAGTAGACATATTGGAAATGTGAATAAAATTTTTTTTTGGGGAATATCCTTTTTCCTTACAAGCTTAAAAACCCACTTCCCCTTCCTGTCCTTGCCGGATCTTGTTGCCCTACTGCCCTGAGAAAGCGTTTTGTGTATCCCAAGCCTGTGTATCCAGACCCTTGCCGTTGCCCCTGACTACGAACCATTGCTGCCTGCCCAGACCTTCTGCTACGTCCGACCTTGCTCTTGCCTTGTCCCTTTGTACCGAGTCTGTCTCAGCTGTCAGTGGGGTTGAATCGCTATCAGGTGGAACGACCTGGGGGTTACCTGCCTTCAAGTCCATCCCGCTTTGCGGCGGGCTCTGGTGAAAACCAGTAACCCCTTAGATTCCGTTCCCCTGGTACGGCCCACGCCATCACCTCACTGACACAGAGGATCCACCTCCAGTGTCCGCTCTGCATTGCAGTCCGGAGCCTGACAGTAGATCCGGCCATGGATCCCGCTGAGGTCCCGCTGCCTAGTGTCGCTGACCTAACCACCGTGGTCGCCAAGCAATCACAGCAGATCGCGCAACAAGGACAGCAGCTGACTCAGCTGACCGTTATGCTGCAACAGCTTCTGCCGCAACAACAGCAATCATCTCCTCCGCCAGCTCCTGCATCTCCTCTGCAGCGAGTGGCTGCTCCCAGTTTCCGCCTGTCTCTTCCAGACAAGTTTGATGGGGACTCCAAACTGTGCCGTGGATTCTTGTCCCAGTGTTCCCTACACCAATTCCCAACTGTACGGTCTAAGGTGGCATTCGTGGTCAGTCTCCTGTCTGGAAAGGCCTTGTCATGGGCCACACCGCTTTGGGACCGCAACAATCCCGCCACTGCTACAATCTAGTCCTTCTTCTCTGAAGTACGTAGTGTTTTGAGGAGCCAGCCCGGGCTTCCTCAGCCGAGACAGCTTTGTTGAATCTTGTCCAAGGGAGTTCTTCTGTGATCGAATACGCCATCCTGTTCCGCACCCTCGCCTCAGAGCTTTCCTGGAATAATGAGGCCCTCTGCGCGACCTTCAAGGCTTATCCAGTCACATCAAAGATGTCCTGGCCGCATGAGAAATTCCTGCTAACCTGTCTGAGCTCATCCATTTGGCCACCCGCATCGACATGCGTTTCTCGGAATGACGCCAGGAGCTTCGTCAGGAAAAGGAACTTGTTCACACCAGGGGGTTTTCCTCCCAGGCTCCTCTCCTCCAACGTCCTTTGCAATCTGTTCCTGAGCCTCCTGCCGAGGAGGCTATGCAAGTGGATCGGTCTCTCCTGACCCAACAAGAGAGGTCTCGCCGTAGGAATGAAAACCTGTGTCTATACTGTGCAAGCACCGAACATTTCCTAAAAGACTGTCCTATTCGTCCTCCGCGTCTGAGAAAGGCACCTACTCACCTAGTTAACGTAGGAGAGTCGTTGCTAGGAGTGAATTCTACCTCTCCACGATTGACTTTACCTGTGCGGATTGCTATACCTGCTAATGCTACCTCCTTCTCTGCTGTGGCCTTCTTGGTCTCGGGTTCAGCAGGAAGTTTCATTGAAGCCTCCCTAGTAAACAGATTCAACATTCCAGTTACCCGTCTCGTCAAGCCTCTCTTCATATCATCCGCCAATGGAGAGAGACTGGTCTGCACCATGCGTTACCGCACTCAACCGCTACTCATGACTGTTGGAGTTCACCATCATTAACATATAAAATTTTTCGTGCTACCCAACTGCACTTCTGAAATTCTTCTGGGCTTGCCCTGGCTCCAACGTCATTCGCCTAGCCTCGACTGGGTCACCGGGGACATTAAGAGCTGGGGATCTTCTTGCCACAAGCGATGTCTTCACCCAGTTTCTTCCTGCCAAGTCTCCATTGCTACTCCTTTGCCAGGTCTTCCTAAAGCCTATCAGAACTTTTCGGACGTCTTTTGTAAAAAGCAGGCAGAGGTCTTACCACCACATAGACCCTATGACTGTCCTATCGACCTGCTCCCTGGCACCACACCGCCCCGTGGCAGGATTTACCCTCTTTCTGCCCCGGAAACCCAAGCTATGTCCGAGTACATACAGGAAAACCTCAAAAGAGGTTTTATCCGGAAATTTTCTTCCCCGGCTGGAGCTGGATTTTTCTTTGTCTCTAAAAAAGATGGATCTCTCCGCCCTTGTATTGATTACCGCGGTCTCAATAAAATTACCGTAAAAAATCGCTATCCTCTGCCACTCATCTCCAAACTCTTCGACCGTCTGCGAGGGGCTAAGATTTTTACTAAGCTTGACCTAAGTGGCGCATATAACCTCATCCGTATTCGAGCAGGCGATGAATGGAAGACCGCCTTCAATACCAGGGATGGCCACTTTGAATACCTAGTTATGCCATTTGGTCTATGCAACGCCCCAACAGTCTTTCAGGACTTAGTTAATGAAATTTTTCGTGATATGCTGTACTCTTGTGTGGTAGTCTATCTTGACGACATCCTCATTTTCTCCTCCAACCTAGAGGAACATCGCCTTCATGTTTGTCAAGTGCTCCAGCGACTACGCCAAAATCTACTTTACGCCAAGATCGAGAAGTCTCTATTTGAACACAGCAGTCTTCCCTTCTTGGGTCACATTGTGTCCGGACAAGGTCTTCAAATGGACCCTGATAAACTTTCTGCAGTAATGGATTGGCCTCGTCCCACTGGCCTGCGAGCAATCCAAAGATTTCTCGAATTCGCAAATTACTACCGTCAATTCATTCCTCACTTCTGCACCATCGTTGCTCATATTGTAGCACTGACTAAGAAAAATGCTAATCTGAAATCCTGGCTGCCTCAGGCAGAGGAAGTCTTTAACCACCTCAAAGCTTCCTTCTCCTCTGCTCTAGCCTTGTCCAGACCTGATCTTCAGAAGCCCTTCTTCCTCGAGGTTGACGCCTCCTCCGTTGGAGCCGGAGCTGGTCTCCTACAAAAATCCGCTAAAGGAAAAAATTTCACTTGCGGATTTTTCTCAAAAACCTTTTCACCTCCAGAGAAAAATTATTCCATCGGAGACCGTGAACTGTTGGCTATTAAGTTGTCCCTTGAGGAGTGGAGAGATCTGTTGGAAGGATCCCTTCACCCCATCACCATTTATACAGATCACAAAAATTTGTCTTATCTCCAATCCGCCCAGCGGCTAAATCCTCGCCAGGCTAGGTGGTTGTTGTTTTTTGCCCGTTTCTACTTTCTGATCCATTTTCTTCCTGCAGACAAGAATGTCAGAGCTGATGCTCTATCTCGTACCACCGATGCCTCTGAAGTCGAGACCCTTCCTCAGCACATTATTCCCCCTGAGTGCCTGATCACTTCTGCTCCTGCTTCTCTGGTACCTGTCCCTCCAGGAAAGACTTATGTTCCTCCCCGTCTTCATCTCCGGATCCTCAAATGGGGCCATTCCTACTTTCTGGCTGGTCACGCTGGAATAAAAAAGACCTTACAATTGATTGCCAGACACTATTGGTGGTCCTCCTTGGAAAAGGATGTGACCGATTTCATACGAGCCTGTACAGTATGTTCACGTGATAACACCCCTCGTCAGAAGCCTTCAGGTCTTCTCCATCCGCTGCCGGTGCCTGAACAGCCTTGGTCTCACATAGCCATGGACTTCATCACCGATCTTCCTGTATCCCATGGCAACACTGTCATCTGGGTGGTTGTTGTTTTTCCAAAATGGCTCACTTTATTCCGCTTCCAGGCCTTCCTTCTATGCCACAGTTGGCAAAGCAATTTTTTCTGCAGATTTTTCGTCTTCAAGGGCTTCCCACGCATATCGTCTCGGATAGAGGCGTTCAATTTGTGTCTAAATTTTGGAGAGCTCTCTGTAATCAATTAAAGATCAAATTAAATTTCTTGTCCTCCTATCACCCCCAATCCAATGGACAAGTGGAGAGAGTAAACCAGATTATTGGTGACTACATGCGACATTTTGTCTCCTCCCGCCAAGATGATTGGGTCGACCTTCTGCCCTGGGAGGAGACTCAAAAGTCGCTCCTACTGGCCTTGTCTCGAATGAAGAGACATGCAGATAAAAAGAGAAGAATTCCTCCTGTCTTTCTCCCTGGGGACAAAGTGTGTCTCTCTGCCAAATACATGCGCTTTCGTGTCCCTAGCTACAAGTTGGGTCCTCGCTACCTCGGCCCTTTTAAAATCAAGAATCAAATTAATTCTGACTCTTACAAGCTTCATCTTCCCTCTTCTTTTCGCATTCCTAACTCTTTCCATGTGTCTCTTCTCAAACCTCTTGTGCTTATCTGCTTTTCTCCCAAGATTACTGTTCCTGCTCCTGTTTCTGGCTCCTCTGATGTCTTCACTGTCAAAGAGATTCTTGCCTCCAAGATCGTCCGAGGTAAAAGATTTTTTTTAATTGATTGGGAGAAATGTGGCCCTGAAGAGAGGTCCTGGGAACCTGAGGTCAACATTTTTGACAAGGAGCTTGTCTGCAGATTCCTGGGCTCCAAAAAGAGGGGGAGACCCAAGGGGGGGGGGGGGGTACCGTTACGCCAAGCACTCCGGGTCCCTGCTCTTCCCCGGAGCGCTCGCAGCGTTCTTCTGCGTGCAGTGCCCCGGTCAGACCCGCTGACGGGAGCGCTGCACTGTTATCACTGGCGGGGATGCGATCCGCGTAGCGGGACGCGCCCGCCCACGGGTCGCATCCCAATCACCTCACCTACCCCGTCCTCCTGCTGTTCTGTCCCGGCGCACACGGCCCCGCTCTCTAGGGCGTGCACGCGCCGGCTCTCTGAAATTTAAAGGGCCAGTGCACCATTAATTGGTGCCTGGCCCAATCAGTACCTACACCTGCAAAACATATAAAAACCCACTTCCCCTTCCTGTCCTTGCCGGATCTTGTTGCCCTAGTGCCCTGAGAAAGCGTTTTGTGTATCCCAAGCCTGTTTATCCAGACCCTTGCTGTTGCCCCTGACTACGAACCATTGCAGCCTGCCCAGACCTTCTGCTACGTCCGACCTTGCTCTTGCCTTTTCCCTGTGTACCGTGCCTGTCTCAGCTGTCAGTGGGGTTGAGTCGCTTTCGGGTGGAACGACCTGGGGGTTACCTGCCGCTGCAAGTCCATCCCGCTTTGCGGCGGGCTCTGGTGAAAACCAGTAACCCCTTAGATTCCGTCCTGCTGGTATGGCCCACGCCATCACCTCACTGACACAGAGGATCCACCTCCAGTGTCCTCTCTGCATACCAGTCCGGATCCTGACAGTGCTTACCTTGTTAGCATGGCAGGACCTTCGGTCATGTGACTATGTTGATTCCTCTATGGTATGTTAGAGGACCTTTTGGAGGTCCTTGGGTCACATGCTACCCATAATGCTGTGTGAAGGTGATTGACAGCAGTATTGGACCAATTAGCTATAGTCCAGCCCCTGCCCATATAAGGGAGCTGTAGCCAATTATCGCTCTCTTGGGTTGCTGCTCTCGTGGATGCCAGACTAGCAGGACAGATCTGCGAAACTTTCAAAGACACGCTGGGCCAGAAAACCTACCGGCCTCAGCCTAAACTAAACCGTGAGTTCTAAATGAATCCCCGCTAAAGCTAGCGTGACTACTGGACCGCAACTAAATCCCCTAAATCCAGTGGAACAGCGCATATCAGTCTAAGGACTCAATTGCTTAAAGGGGTACTCCGGTGAAAACCTTTTTTCTTTTAAATCAACTGGTGCCATAAAGTTAAACATATTTGTAAATTACTTCTAATAAAAATCATAATCCTTCCAGTACTTATTAGATGCTGAATGCTACAGAGGAAATTCCTTTCTTTTTGGAACACTGATGACATCATGAGCACAGTGCTCTTTGCTGACATCTCGGTCCATTTTAGCAACCGTGCATAGCAGATGTATGCTAAGGGCAGCATGGTGGCTTAGTGGTTAGCACTGCTGCCTTGCAGTGCTGGGGCCTTGGGTTCAAATCTTGCTAAGGACAACAATAAATAAATAAATACTTAATATTATAATCAGCAGAGTGCACTGTGCTTGTGATGTCATCAGAGAGCATTCCAAAAAGAAAAGAATTTCCTCTGTAGTATTCAGCAGCTTATAAGTACAGGAATAGAAGTAATTTACAAATCTGTTTAACTTTCCGGAGCCAGTGGATTTAAAAGAAAAAAGGTTTTCACCGAAGTACTCCTTTAAGGTCCCAACCTTTGTCAATCTCCATGAGACTTTGCATTTGTAGAGACGGTTCCTGTTATGAACCTTGCATAAAATCTTCAGTAAAAGTTCCAACTTATTCAGCAAACTCTCTGGTTGTGGACATTCAATTATTCTATACCTCCCTATCGATCTTGGGAAGGGTGGCGGTAGGACAAGCATTACAGAGGAGCCCCCACCCTGGCGTCACGAATAGAAAGGGTTAACCAGACACCCTTTAATCACCGCACAGCTACACCCCATATACCTTACTCCCCCAGGCTATCACAGATAGTACACTTTAAGCCAGGAGAATGTGGTCCCAATGAGACTCCTATGATCAATCCACTTTTAAGGAAACTGCACGTCAAAATAATCTCTGGCAATGTGTCTGTAATGAGGCAGGGTGCCATCTTGTTGGAAGAAATCAGGAAATTTTCTGTTTTCTGACAACAATGGAAACAATACATCTTTATCTAACAGCTTTGCGTGACAAAAGCAAACATAAGAGACATATATAAATGGATGTCAGTTTGGTTGTTACATTCGTATCAAGAATAGGAACTTGGTCGGCACCACTAAGTAGCTAGACGGTCAGCATATGCAGCAAGAGTAATCCGGAGGTGCTAGGATTGACATAGACCATAGACTGAATATTGGTATTCAGCATCTACTGTCGTTCAGTCTATCTGTTATTACATTGCAATTATCATTATGACATTGAGCATTTATAACTACTACATGCCTGTAAGTCATATTGTCTAATGGGGGACAAGCAAACATACTGTTTAAAATTAAATGACTTTAGTAGCAAATACAAACAGTGTTATGCAGAAAGAACAATACTATTACATGGATTTGTTTTGATGTATTCCTTAAAGTTTCTGCCTCTTTAATGAGACGTTACACATAAACAGATTATACAATATCCAAGTCATATGAGTGTTTGAAAATTATTTGCATAAACCAAATACAGTTGTCCACTAACAACCGAGAAATGAAATAGGTTGGAGGTTAAAATCCAATAAATCCAGCAGTAAGCTAACAATGAATGTAAAAAAATAATGAATTTTAATAGTGGAAAATGTAACCAACTGTGGGTCACATTTGTCAAATGTAGAGCACCAGAGAAATGGCATAATGTGGCAGATGTTAAGCAATGTCATCAGTATGGTGGCCACTTTGAATGCTGCCATCTTGGATTCAACTTCAGTCTTCAAAAGCGAAGATGTGGTACACATGAAAATAGTAGATAATTTAAATAAAAATAGTGTGTACTTCTTTAACCCCTTAAGGCCATTTTTTTTACCTTAACCCCTTAAGGACCACGAGTTTTTCCGTTTTTGCACTTTCATTTTTTTCCTCCTCATGTTTTAAAAATCATAACCCTATCAATTTTGCACCTAAAAAATCCTATGATGGCTTATTTTTTGCACCACCAATTCTACTTTGCAGGGACATCAGTCATTTTACCCAAAAATCTACGGAGAAACGGGAAAAAAAATCATTGTGCAACGAAATTGACGAAAAAATGCCATTTTGTAACTTTTGGGGGCTTTTGTTTCTACGCAGTACATTTTTCGGCAAAAATGACACCTTCTCTTTATTCTGTAGGTCCATACGGTTAAAATAATACCCTACTTATATAGGTTTGATTTTGTCGTACTTCTGGAAAAAATCATAACTACATGCAGGAAAATGTATATGTTTAAAATTGTCATCTTCTGACCCCTATAACTTTCTTATTTTTCTGCGTATGGGGCGGTACGAGGGCTAATCTTTTGCAAGGTGATCTGACGTTTTCATTGGTACCATATTTGTATTGATCAGACTTTTTGATTGCTTTTTATTCGTTTTTTCATGATATAAAAAGTGACCAAAAATACGCTATTTTGGAATTTGGAATTTTTTTGCGCATACGCCATTGACCGTGCGGTTTCATTAAATATATATTTTTATAGTTCGGACATTTACGCACGCGGCGATACCACATATGTTTATTTTTATTATGTTTATATATTATTTATATGGAATTTGGGAAAAGGGGGATGATTTAAACTTGTAATAAGGAAGGGGTTAATGTGTGCGTGTTATACTTTTTTTAACCTCTTTTTTTTTTTTTTTTTTTACACTTTTAGTCCCATTAGATTCCTCATACAGATCACTATGGTTGTATAGAACCATAGTGATCAGTGTGCTCTGCGCTCGAATGATAAAGCCTGGCCCTGCCAGGCTGTTTCATTCAGAGAGCCGGAGCCACAGTGGAAGGAGAGGTAAGCCCTCAGGCTACCTCAGGAGTGGATCGCCCCCCCACGATCGCTCTGCGGGAGGGCTATCCACCACACTGGACCACCAGGGACTGAATACAGGTACCTTTAGACGCCGCTGTCAACTTTGACAGCGGCGATCTAAAGGTTTAATAGCCGCATGTCGGCTATTAACGCCGCCCCCCAGCTGCAGGAATCAGCTGGGGGCCGGGTGGTATGACGCGGGCTCGAGTCAGGAGCCCACGTCATACCTGGTTAAGGGCCATTGGACGTGTATCCACGCTTTGCTGTTGGTGCCCGGTTGTTGGCAAAGTCGTTTCCAAGTTCTGCTGCTTCCATTGCTGTCTTGGGCTTGCGGTCCAATATCCACTCTCGGGCTTCAAAGCTCCGTGTTTGGAGAAACTGATCCAAGACCATCAAGTCCTCCAGGGCCTCATATGTAGTGACTTGTAGGCCCCCAGTCCATTGTCTGAATGCAGTCCTTAGCTGACCTGCATGTTCAGTGCAGCTTTCTGTGGCACTTTGTTGCAAAGTCTGAAACATTTTTTCGATTAAAACTTTTTAGCAGGGCAGATTTTACTTTCTCATAGTCCTGGTCACTCTCAGAGGGAAGCAAAGCAAACACATCCAGAGCTTTCCCTCGCAGCCATGGGGTTAGATATCGTCCCCACTGTAGGTAGATGAAACTGCCGGCAAACCTTTTCAAATCCCCTCAGGAACACATCCAGATCACCATCTTTCTCCAACATGGGGAAATGTTCCAAGCGAGGTTTGTGTTCTCCTTGATCCTGCACATCACTGCGTGCAGATAAAGCATCCCCTCTCAGCATCAGAACCTCCAATTCATGCCTCCGCTGGGCCTCTCTTTCTGCTGCCTCTCTCTCTGCAGTTTGTATCTGTGCCTCTCTCTCTGCAGCTCGTATCTGTGCTTCTCTCTCTGCAGCCTGTGCCTCTCTCTCTGCAGTTTGGTACTGGAGAAGCAATTGGAGTTTCATATTAGCATCCACATTCCCAAGGTGTTGTATGGCAGTCCGCATATAAGAGTCCAAGGCCTCATGTGGAGTACTGTCCTGATAGGGAGTAATGTTGTTTTCACCAGGAGATATCAGTCCTTGAATGGCAGTTCCAGCTGTAGGACTTTATCTCATGTCACTCAGCTCTGCTGCATGGACATCAAACTCCACAAGATCAGCAATAAGTTGTTCCCTGTTCTTTCCTGCAGTAGGGATGTCCTTTTCTTGGCACAGTAGCTCCAGTGCAGGCTTGGACTGCTTGCGATATGCCTCCATATTTCCCAGATGAGACAGTGGAGGTAAAACAGGAGATGGGGAGGACAGAACTGTCTTGCACTCTTTTTGTATGTCTTTTAAACCAGCACTGAGCTCTGTCTTTGGAATTTACACACAAGAATATGTATGCAATTTCTTTTTAGTGCTAAGATTTCCATACAGGTAAAATCCAGCAAGTACTAAAAATCTCTAAATATATCCCGACGCTGCCACCAGTCGTCACGATCACACCCTATCGGTCCAGCCAAGACATTAGAGAGAGTGTGATGGTGCAAGGGTTAAGCAGTTGAAGAAGTCTCGGCACTCGGGATTTCTTTTCAAAGGTTTATTCAAGTACTTCCACCGTACTGCTGCACGCGCCTTGGCTCACACCTGAGCCTTTCAAACAGCTAGTCTAGGTGCAAGGGTTAAGGCCACCGGACCTCTGGGTATCCACTACTAGTCCCAGCAAGTCACCAAATTAACCCTTAGATAAACATGTTTCCACCAGAGCTGCCTTCAGAAAGGTAAGCTCATATATTTAGAGATCAAAGACCAGAGCTGATTAATTAAACATTTAATCTGATAAAAAGTATCACAGTGCTATGCATAAAAATAAACAAATGACATACAGTTACAAAAATATGAAAGAGTTTAGCAAGGCAAGTTCAAAAAACAAAAGATGAAGTGCTTACAGCATGATGGTATAGGCGTCCTTGTCAGTGAGAGTCCAGCTCTTGTCAGCTTTTGGCACAGCTTTCATCAACAGTTGAGTCCAGCATTTTAAGTCTTATCTGCTTCTTTGGAGGGAAACTCCATTCCCGCCCTCCCCTCTGATCCCACCAGGTGGGGCATCTCTCTTCCTGACCCCTTATCTGTTTGATTATATGATGGGACCAGGGTGCATGACTTCAAAGGAGATACCAAACAGCCAGACCCCCAATAAAATGCAACACACAAATCCACAGTCTGAATGACCCTCACCCCCAGGTCTTAGTTTATACACAGATACAATTATAAAACACATGTATGTTTCCATAATCAGGCCTTGGGCCTGACACTGCCATTCCTTTTCGAACAGGCGTAACTTTTTATTTTTCGTCTGACGCAATTGACTGTCGGCGAATTTTTTGCGTGATGAGCTGTACTTTTCATTGGTATCATTTTTGTGATACATGCTAGCTTTTGATCTTTTTTATTCTGCTATTTGTACCAAATTGGCAAATTTAGCGGGTTTTTTTTTTACGGCGTTCACCGTACTGAATAATTTACATTATAGTTTTATAGTACATGTAATTACGGACTATGCAATACCTATTATGTATATGATTTGTGTTTTTGATCTTTTTTGGTGATAATACAGGGCTTTTATTGGGGCTTTTTTTTTTACACTTCATGCTTTTATGAAAGAACTTTTTATTTTATTTTTTACACTTTTACAAGTTATACTATGCTGTAATACATTTGTACTGCAGCACAGTATGACCCGATCAGCTACACACAGTATAGCCTGTGCAATCCAGCCTCTGGCTGGATCTCACAGGCTTCCATAGCAGGCAGACAGGAGGTCATGATCGGACCTCCTGCTGCCACAGCAACCAATGGTGACCCGCGGCGCCGGCGTTGGTGAACAGCCCCATAGATGCGTTATCAGGATTGATCACAGCATCTATGGGGTTAATGCTGCCGGGACCAGCGCGATCACGGCCCCGACAGCTGCGGCGGGACTCCGGCTGTGATTGACAGCCGGGTCCCGCCGCCGATCTCCTGCACTGTCCGTGGAGGTACAGGAGATCGCTAGGACGTAGGCATACGTCCTAGTGCACGAACGTGTCGGATGCTGGGATGTATGAATACGTCCCATAGCAGGAAGGGGTTAATAATCCTCTAGTTTAACCTGTTCCTGCATAATCAGGTACATGTACGTGGTGTCGCATGTACACGTACCTGATGAATTTAAACTGTCACATTCTGATTTCTTTAAGGGGTGCAGTTTTTAACATGGGGTGATTTATGGAGGTATCTAGCATAAAGGCCCCACAGATCCACTTCAGAACTGATCTGGTCCCTGAAAAATCAGATTTGGAAATTTTCTTTAAAATCTGGAGAATTGATGCTAACCTAACATGCTAAAGCTAATGATGCTAATGTTAATTCTAACATTCTAAAAAGTAAAAAAAAAAATGTTTATAAAAAGATGGGAACATAGAGTAGACATATTGTAAATGTGAATTGATCATTAATTTGGTGCAGCATGACAATTTGTCGTATGAGCAGAAAATGTAAAATCTAGAAAATGCTAATTTTTCAGTTTTATTGGTGTGAAAATTTTAGAGTTTATCACAAAAAAACCCTTAATCTATCAATCAAAATTTACCACTAATGTAAAGTTTCATAAGAAAAAGTGTTTCAAAGTCATTACCAAATAAGGGGACACATGTCGGATTTAAAAAAATGGTCATTAAGGTCAAAACAGGCTAAGGAGTGAAAAGGTTAAACCCTTTACAGGCAATTAAATTTGTCAAATATAGCAGCCTTAAACCTTTTCTACTTCATATTCTTGAGAGTTGTTAATTACTGTTGGAGTGGAAGATTTATTGGTCAGATCAAAATTTGGGATACATGATTTAATAAGGACCAAGGACGTACCGGTACGTCCTTGGTCCTGCTCTTCCGATATAACGCGGGGTTACACAGTAACCCCGCGTCATATCATGGCGGGCCCGGCGTCATAGTGAAGCCGGGACCCGCCTCTAATAGCGCGCAGCGCCGATCGCGGCGCCGCGCGCTATTAACCCTTTAGCCGCGCGCTCAAAGCTGAGCCGCGCGGCTAAAAGTGAAAGTGAAAGTTCCCGGCTAGCTCAGTCGAGCTGTTCGGGATAGCCGCGGCTAATCGCGGCATCCCGAACAGCTGACAGGACAGCGGGAGGGCCCCTTCCTGCCTCCTCGCTGTCCGATCGCCGAATGACTGCTCAGTGCCTGAGATCCAGGCATGAGCAGTCATGCGGCAGAATCGTTGATCACTGGTTTCTTATGAGAAACCAGTGATCAACATAGAAGATCAGTGTGTGCAGTGTTATAGGTCCCTATGGGAACTATAACACTGCAAAAAAAAAGTGAATAAAGATCATTTAACTCCTCCCCTATTAAAAGTTTGAATCACCCCCCTTTTCCAATAAAAAAAAAAACACAGTGTAAATAAAAATAAAAATAAACATATATGGTATCACCGCGTGCGGAAATGTCCGAATTATAAAAATATATCATTAATTAAACCGCTCGGTCAATGGCGTGCGCGCAAAAAAATTCCAAAGTCCAAAATAGTGCATTTTTGGTCACTTTTTATATCATTTAAAAATGAATAAAAAGTGATCAATAAGTCCTATCAATGCAAAAATGGTACCGTTAAAAACTTCAGATCACGGCGCAAAAAATGAGCCCTCATACCGCAGCATACACGGAAAAATAAAAAAGTTATAGGGGTCAGAAGATGACAATTTTAAACGTATTAATTTTCCTGCATGTAGTTATGATTTTTTCCAGAAGTCCGACAAAATCAAACCTATATAAGTAGGGTATCATTTTAATCGTATGGACCTACAGAATACATATCAGGTGTCATTTTTACCGAAAAATGTACTACGTAGAAACGGAAGCCCCCAAAAGTTACAAAACAGCGTTTTTTTTTTCAATTTTGTCGCACAATGATTTTTTTTCCCGCTTCACCATAGATTTTTGGGCAAAATGACTGACGTCATTACAAAGTAGAATTGGTGGCGCAAACAATAAGCCATCATATGGATTTTTAGGTGTAAATTTGAAACAGTTATGATTTTTTAAAGGCAAGGAGCAAAAAACGAAAATGCAAAAACGGAAAAACCTCCGGTCCTTAAGGGGTTAACAGTAATTTGTGGAAGTATAAAGTCATCCAACATTTTTTATCTGCTTGTTATGGGTATACTTAAGTCACAATGGCAGCTGTCACTTTACTACAGATGGCTTGTGTCGTGTCATCCGATATGAGGCCACCCCTGCGTGGTGGATTGGTGGACACGTTTTGATCAAAAAGTGTGCTAAGAGCCTCCATTTTGTTGACTAAGTGTGCTGCTGCCATTTTCTTTTTTTACATGTTGAGTAACTAATGTGCAAGTAGAAGGATAACTAGGAAATAGTGATCATAATATAATACATTATAGCTTGTTCTTCAATAAGAAAATCTTGTGAGGGGGTACAAAAACAATGAACTTTAGGAAGGCAAAGTTTGATCAACTCAGAGAAGCCCTTAACAATATAAAATGGGATAATGTCCTCAAAAACAAGAATACTAACACTAAATGGGAGACTTTTAACCCCTTAAGGACCAAGCCAATTTTTATTGTAGGACCCGGCCATTTTTTGCACATCTGACCACTGTCACTTTAAGCATTAATAACTCTGGGAGGCTTTTCCTTTCATTCTCATTCCGAGATAGTTTTTTCGTGACATATTTTACCTTATGTTAGTGGTAAAATTTTGTCGATACTTGATGAAAATGTTGCATTTTTTTTTACTTTGAAGCTCTCTGCTAATAAGGAAAATGAATATTCCAAATAAATTATATATTGATTCACATATACAATATGTCTACTTTATGTTTGCATCATAAAGTTGACATGTTTTTACTTTTGGAAGACATCAGAGGGCTTCAAAGTTCAGCAGCAATTTTCCAATTTTTCACAAAATTTTCAAAACCGAAATTTTTCAGGGATCAGTTCAGTTTTGAAGTGGATTTGAAGGGCTTTTTATATTAGAAATACCCCATAAATTACCCCATTATAAAAACTGCACCCCTTAAAGTATTCAAAATGACATTCAAAAGGTTTGTTAACCCTTTAGGTGTTTCACAGGAAAAGCAGCAAATTGAAGGAGAAAATTCAAAATCTTCATTTTTTTACACTGGCATGTTCTTGTAGACCCAGTTATTGAATTTTTACAAGGGGTAAAAGGAGAGAAATCTTCCTAAAATGTGTAACCCAATTTCTCTCGAGTAAGAAAATACCTCATATGTGTATGTCAAGTTTTCAGCGGGCGCAGTAGAGGGCTCAGAAGGGAAGGAGCGACAGTGGGATTTTGGAGAGTGAGTTTTTCTGAAATGGTTTTTGGGGGGCATGTCACATTTAGGAAGCCCCTATGGTGCCAGGACAGCAAAAAAAAAAGTAATGGCATACTAATTTGGAAACTACACCCCTCAAGGCACGTAACAAGGGGTCCTGTGAGCCTTAACACCCCACATGTGTTTGATGACTTTTCATTAAAGTTGGATGTGTAAATTATTATTTTTTTCACTAAAATGCTAGTTTTCCCTCAAATTTAACATTTTTACAAGGGATAATAGGACAAAATTCCCCCCAAAATTTGTAACCCATTTCTTCTGAGTATGTAAATACCCCATGTGTGGATGTCAAGTGCACTGCTGGCGAACTACAATGCTCAGAAGATTAGGAGCGCCATTGAGCTTTTTGAAAGAGAATTTGTTTGGAATGGAAGTCAGGGGCCATGTGCGTTTACAAAGCCCCCCGTGGTGCCAGAACAGTGGACCCCCACATGTGACCCCATTTTTGAAACTACACCCCTCACAAAATTTAATAAGGGGTGCAGTGAGTATTTACACCCCACTGGTGTTTGACAGGTCTTTGGAACAGTGGGCTGTGCAAATGAAAAATTACATTTTTCATTTTCACGAATCACTGTTCCAAAAATCTGTCAGACACCTGTTTGGCATAAATGCTCACTGTACCCCTTATTACATTACGTGAGGGGTGTCGTTTCCAAAATGGGGTCACATGTAGGGGGGGGGGGGGACATTTTTCTGGCACAAATGGGAGCTTTGTAAACACACGTGTCCTTCAATTCCGCACAAATTTTCTCTTCAAAATCCCAATGACGCTCCTTCCCTTCTGAGCATTGTAGTTCGCCCACAGAGCACTTTACATCCACATATGGGGTATGTTCTTACTCAGAAGAAATGGGGTTACAAATTTTGGGGGTCTTTTTTCTTATTTTCCCTTGTGAAAATGAAAAATTTAGGGTAACACCAGCATTTTAGTGAAAAAAAAATCTTTTTTTCATTTTCCAATACAACTTTTCAAATTCGTCAAACACCTGTGGTGTGTTAAGGCTCACTATACCCCTTGTTACGTTCCGTGAGGGGTGTAGTTTCCAAGATGGCATCACATGTGGGTATAAATTTTTTTTGCGTTTATGTCAGAACCGCTGTAAAATCAGCCACCCCTGTGCAAATCACCAATTTAGGTGTTACGCCGAGCGCTCCGGGTCCCCGTTCTTCCCCGGAGCGCTCGCCTCATTCTCGTTGCTGCAGCGCCCCGGTCAGATCCACTGACCGGGTGCGCTGCGGTACCGCCTCCAGCCGGGATGCGATTCGCGATGCGGGTGGCGCCCGCTCGCGATGCGCACCCCGGTCCCCGTACCTGACTCGCTCTCCGTCGGTCCTGTCCCGGCGCGCGCGGCTCCGCTCCCTAGGGCGCGCGCGCGCCGGGTCTCTGCGATTTAAAGGGCCAGTGCACCAATGTTGGTGCCTGGCCCAATCTTCCCAATTACCAATTAGTGTGATCACCTGTGCACTTCCCTATATTACCTCACTTCCCCTGCACTCCCTTGCCGGATCTTGTTGCATTAGTGCCTAGTGAAAGCGTTCCCTTGTCTGTTCCTAGCCCGTGTTCCTGACCTCCTGCCGTTGCCCCTGACTACGATCCTTGCCGCCTGCCCTCGACCTTCTGCTACGTCCGACCTTGCTTCTGCCTACTCCCTTGTACCTCGCCTATCTTCAGCAGTCAGAGAGGTGAGCCGTTGCTAGTGGATACGACCTGGTCACTACCGCCGCAGCAAGACCATCCCGCTTTGCGGCGGGCTCTGGTGAAAACCTGTAGTGGCTTAGAACCGGTCCACTAGCGCGGTCCTCGCCAATCCCTCTCTGGCACAGAGGATCCACCTCCTGCCAGCCGGCATCGTGACAGTAGATCCGGCCATGGATCCCGCTGAAGATCCTACACTGGTCGCCCAGCTAGCCCTAAAGATCGCCCAACGAGATCAACAGCTGGCATACTTGACCTCCGAGGCACTGCGTCTTCAGTCACAGATACAGCAGCTGCAGCCGCAGATACAGCAACTTCAATCACAGCTACAGCTGCAACTACCATCTCCTCCGCCGGCTCCTGCAACTCCTCCGCAGCAACCGGCCGTTCCTAACCCCTGCTTGTCCCTGCCGGACAAATTTGGCGTAAAGATCGCCCAACGAGATCAACAGCTGGCATACTTGATCTCCGAGACACAGCGTCATCAGTCACAGATACAGCAGCTGCTGCCGCAGATACAGCAACTTCAGTCACAGCTACAGCTGCAACAACTATCTCCTCCGCCGGCTCCTGCAACTCCTCCGCAGCAACCGGCCGTTCTTAACCCCTGCTTGTCCCTGCCGGACAAATTTGATGGGGACCGCAATGATTCTGCCACAGCCACAGTCCAGTCCTTCTTCGCTGAGGTCCGTGGTGTCTTCGAGGAGCCTGCCCGAGCTTCTTCTGCCGAGATTGCCCTGCTGAACCTGGCCCAGGGTGTTTCTTCCGTTGGCGAGTACGCCATTCAGTTCCGTGCTCTTGCTTACGAGTTGTCCTGGAATAGTGAGGTTCTCTGCGCGACCTTTAAAAAAGGCCTATCCAGCAACATTAAAGATGTTCTGGCCGCACGAGAGACTCCTGCTGACCTACATGAACTCATTCATCTTGCCACTCGCATTGACATGCGTTCTTCCGGATGGCGTCTGGAGCTCCGCCTGGATATGGACTTTGTTCGCACGAAGCGTTTTTTCTCCCCGGCTCCTCTCTCCTCTGGTCCTCTGCAATCCGTTCCTGTGCTTCCCGCCGCGGAGGCTATGCAAGTTGACCGGTCTCGCTTGACACCTCAAGAGAGGACACGACGCCGCATGGAGAATCTTTGCCTGTACTATGCCGGTACCGAACACTTCCTGAAGGATTGTCCTACCCGTCCTCCCCGCCTGGAAAGACGTACGCTGACTCCGCACAAAGGTGACACAGTTCTTGATGTCAACTCTGCTTCTCCACGCCTTACTGTGCCTGTGCGGATATCTGCCTCTACCTTCTCCTTCTCTACCATGGTCTTCTTGGATTCCGGATCTGCAGGAAAATTTTTTTTGGCCTCTCTTATCAACAGGTTCTACGTCCCTGTGACCAGTCTCGCCAGACCCCTCTACATCTATTGTTTTAACAATAAAAGATTGGACTGTCTCGTGCGTTTCCGCACAGAACCCCTCCTAATGTGCATCGGACCTCATCTCGGAAAAATTAAGTTTTTTTTCCTCAGGTTCTTTGGCCCCAAGAAGAGGGGGAGACCCAAGGGGGGGGGTACTGTTACGCCGAGCGCTCCGGGTCCCCGTTCTTCCCCGGAGCGCTCGCCTCATTCTCGTTGCTGCAGCGCCCCGGTCAGATCCACTGACCGGGTGCGCTGCGGTACCGCCTCCAGCCGGGATGCGATTCGCGATGCGGGTGGCGCCCGCTCGCGATGCGCACCCCGGTCCCCGTACCTGACTCGCTCTCCGTCGGTCCTGTCCCGGCGCGCGCGGCTCCGCTCCCTAGGGCGCGCGCGCGCCGGGTCTCTGCGATTTAAAGGGCCAGTGCACCAATGTTGGTGCCTGGCCCAATCTTCCCAATTACCAATTAGTGTGATCACCTGTGCACTTACCTATATTACCTCACTTCCCCTGCACTCCCTTGCCGGATCTTGTTGCATTAGTGCCTAGTGAAAGCGTTCCCTTGTCTGTTCCTAGCCCGTGTTCCTGACCTCCTGCCGTTGCCCCTGACTACGATCCTTGCCGCCTGCCCTCGACCTTCTGCTACGTCCGACCTTGCTTCTGCCTACTCCCTTGTACCTCGCCTATCTTCAGCAGTCAGAGAGGTGAGCCGTTGCTAGTGGATACGACCTGGTCACTACCGCCGCAGCAAGACCATCCCGCTTTGCGGCGGGCTCTGGTGAAAACCTGTAGTGGCTTAGAACCGGTCCACTAGCGCGGTCCTCGCCAATCCCTCTCTGGCACAGAGGATCCACCTCCTGCCAGCCGGCATCGTGACATTAGGCCTTAAATGTACATAGTGCACTCTCACTCCTGAGCCTTGTTGTGCGCACTCAGAGCATTTTACGTCCAAATATGGGGTATGTCCATATTCAGGAGAAATTGTGTTACAAATTTTGGGGGTCTTTTTTGCTTTCACCGCTTGTGAAAACAAAAAATATGGGTCAACACCAGCATGTTAGTGTAAATTTTTTTTTTTTTTTTTACACTAACAGGCTGGTGTAGCCCCCAACTTTTCCTTTTAATAAGGGATAAAAGGAGAAAAAGACCCCCAAAATTTGTAGTGCAATTTCTCCCGAGTACGGAGATACCCCATATGTTGCCCTAAACTGTCCTAAACTGTTTCCTTGAAATATGATAGGGCTCTGAAGTGAGAGAGCGCCATGAGCATTTGAGGACTACATAGGGATTGCATATGGGTGGACATAGGGGTATTCTACGCCAGTGATTCCCAAACAGGGTGCTTCCAGCCGTTGCTAAACTCCCAGCATCCCTTGACAGTCAGTGGCTGTCCGGAAATGCTGGGAGTTGTTGTTTTGAAACAGCTGGAGGCTCCGTTTTGGAAACACTGCCATACAATACGTTTTTCATTTTTATTGAGGGGACAGTGTAAGGGAGTGTATATGTTGTGTTTTACCCTTTATTATGTGTTAGTGTAGTGTAGTGTAGTGTTTTTAGGGTACATTCGCACTGGCAGGTTACGGAGAGTTTCCCGCTAGGAGTTTGCGATGCAGTGAAAAATTTGCCACAGCTCAAACTTAAAGCAGGAAACTTACTGTGAACCTGCCCGTGTGAATGTACCCTGTAAATTCACATGCTGGGGGGGGGGGGGGGCAAACCTCCAGCTGTTTCAGAATTACAACTCCCAGCATGTACTGACAGACCCAGCATGCTGTCTGGGCATGCTGGGATATGCAGTTTTGCAACACCTGGAAGACTTGAGTTTAGAGACCACTGCACAGTGATCTCCAAACTGTGACCCTCCAGATGTTGCAAAACTACAAATCCCAGCATGCACAGACAGCAAACTGCTGTGTGGGCATGCTAGGAGTTGTAGTTTTGCAAGATATAGAGGGCTACAGTTTGGAGATCACTGTGCAGTGGTCTCTAAATTGTAGACCTCCAGTTGTTGCAAAACTACAACTCCCAGCATGCCCAAACAGCTGTCTGGGCATGCTGGTGGTTGTAGTTTTGCAACATCTGGAGGGCTATAGTTTAGAGACCACTGTATAGTGGTCTCAGACAGTAGCCCTCCAGATGTTGCTAGGCAACTCACCGGCTTCCGTAGGATCAAGGGAGCCAGCCGCATGACATCGCCGCCCGCCGATCATCGTCGCCCACAGCCTCCGCAGATCGGCGCCGGTCCCTATCAGTTTCCCCGTCCTGCCCTGCCTATTGTGGGTGGGCAGAATGGGGAAACCGAAAGTAACCCCCCGCCCCTGATCTGCTATTGGTCGTCGCATCTATATGACCAATAGCAGGGATAGGAAGGTTGGCACCCCTGCCACCTCACTCCTATCCCTTCAGGGGGATCGTCGGTGTCTTGGACAACTGCGATCCCCCTTATATTCCGGGTCACTATAGACCCGGAATGACCCGGAATTGCGCAAATCGCAAGTGTGAATTCACTTGCGATTTGCCGCGATCGCCGACATGGGGGGTCTGGTGACCCCCATGGGCATTTGTGCGGGGTGCCTGTTGATCGATATCAGCAGTCACCCAGATCCCCGCCCGGCGCGCTGCGGGGACCGAAATTCCCACGGAAGTACATGTACGTCCTAGGTCCTTAAGTACCAGGGTGTCAGGACGTACCTGTATGCCCTGGGTCTTGAACAGGCTAAAATTATCTTAAATTCTCACTGTAATATGTATGTACCTTATGGGAATAAAAGGGTCAGAAATAAAAGAAAACCAATATGGATGAATAAAAATGTTAAGAGGGCAATAAATGACAAACAAAGCATTTAAACTACTAAAACAGGACGACAGTGAAGAAGCATTAAAAAGCTATAGAGAAAAATGTAGAATACGTAAAAAACTGATAAAAGCCTCAAAAATATAGACAGAAAGACTAATTGCCAAAGAGAGTAAAACTAACCCCAAAATGTTCTTTAACTATATAAATAGCAAAAAGGTTAAAACTGAAAGTGTTGGTCCTTTAAAAAACTATAAAGAAGAAATTATAAATGGGGATCAGGAAAAAGCAAATATATGAAATAAATTCTTCTCCACTGTATTCACTGAGGAAAATGAAATGCCAGGTGAAATACAGCGAGATAAGGTAAACTCCCCAGTACAGGTCACCTGTCTAACCCAGGAAGAAGTACAGTGCCACCTACAAAAAATCAAAATAGACAAATCAACAGGTCCAGATGGCATTCACCCCATGTTCTAAAGGAATTAAGTAATGTAATAGACAGACCCCTATTTTTAATATTCAGGGACTCTATTGTGACAGGGACTGTTCCCCAGGACTGGCTCATGGCAAATATAGTGTCAATATTTAAAAAGTGGTCAAAAGGTGACCCCGGGAATTATAGGCCTGTTAGTTTAACCTCGGTTGTATGTAAATTGTTTGAGGGTTTTCAAAGAGATGCTATTTTGGAGTATCTTGATAAAAATAAATGTATGACTCCATATCAGCATGGCTTTAAGAGGGATCAGTGTTACGCTATGCGCTTCGGCCCCACACGCTGGCCGTGAGCACATGGTCCCCTTACCTGCTGCAGCCGACGGGGCTGGGACTTGCATCGTGGGACGCATGCGAGCCCCAGTCCGTCACTCTCCCAATGTTTCTCCTGTCTCCGCCTCTGCCTCTCTGCTCTGGTGCGCGTGTCCCCAATCCCGCGCACGTGCCAGAGCTTTAAGATTTAAAAGGCCAGTACGCTCATTAGTGTAATTCACCTGTGGCTTGTGCCTTAGAGAAAGCGTTCCTCAGTATTGCCTTGCCGTGTATCTGATCCCTTGCTTTGTGACTTTGACCTTGCTCCTCAGCTGCTTGCCTGCTGAACTCCTGCTAAGTCTAAAGGAGAAAAATCCCCCCAAAATTTGTAACCCAATATCTCTCGAGTAAGGAAATACCTCATCTGTGGATGTAAAGTGCTCTGTGGGTGCACTAGAGGGCTCAGAAGGGAAGGAGCGACAATGGGATTTTGAAGGGTGAATTTTGCTGAAATGATTTTTGGGGGGCATGTCGCATTTAGGAAGCCCCTATGGTGCCAGAACAGCAACCTCCCCCCCCCCCCCACATGGCATACTATTTTGGAAACTACACCCCTCAAGGAACGTAACAAGGGGTACAGTGAGCCTTAATACCCCACAGGTGTTAGACGACTTTTTGTTAAAGTCAGATGTGTAAATAAATTTTTTTTCCACTAAAATGCTGTTTTTTCCCCAAATTTTACATTTTTTCAAGGGGTGATAGGAGAAAATGCCCCCCAAAATTTGTAACCCCCATCTCTTCTGAATATGAAAATACCCCATGTGTGGATGTCAAGTGCTCTGCTGGCGCACTACAATGCTCAGAAGAGAAGGAGTCCCATTTGGCTTTTGCAAAGCAAATTTTGCTGAAATGGTTTTTGGGCGGCATGTCGAATTTGGGAAGCCCCAATGGTGTCAGAACAGCAAAAAACAAAAACAAAAAAAACCACATGGCATACTATTTTGGAAACTACACACCTCAAGGAACGTAACAAGGGGTACAGTCAGCCTTAACACCTCACAAGTGTTTGACGACTTTTCATTAAAGTTGGATGTGTAGATGGAAATTCATTTTTTCACTAAAATACGTTTTTTTCCCCAAATAGGAGAAAATGCCCCCCAAAATTTGTAACCCCATCTCTTCTGAGTATGGAAATACCCCATGTGTGGATGTAAAGTGCTCTGCAGGCGAACTACAATGCTCAGAAGAGAAGGAGCGCCATTGAGCTTTTGGATAGAGAATTTGTTTGGAATGGAAGTTGGGGGCCAAGTGCATTTACAAAGTCAGAACAATGGACCCCCCCACATGTGACCCCATTTTGGAAACTACACCCCTCACAGAATTTTATAAGGGATGCATTGAGCATTTACATCCCACTGGTGTTTGACAGATCTTTGAAACAGTGGTCTGTGCAAATGAAAAATAAAAATTTTCATTTTCACGGACCACTTTTTCAAAAATCTGTCAGACACCTGTGGGGTTTAAATGCTCACTGCACCCCTAATTACATTCCATGAGGGGTGTAGTTCCCAAAATGGGGTCACATGTGGGGGGGTCCATTGGACGGCACCTATCATCCTTTTTTTCCGGGTCACCATGACCCCATTGACCCAGAATTGCCGCAAAACACTTATCTGAATTGATCTCAGGACCCCCCAGGCATTGTCACAGGATGCCTGCTGAGTGACTTCAGCAGGCATCCTGGTCCGGTCCCCGTCCGGTGAGCATCGGGGACCGAAAATGCTCAGGGCCTACAGGTATGCCCTGAGTCCTTAAGGATCAGGGATGCAAGTCGTAGGCATACGCCCTGCGTCCCAAAGAGGTTAAGGACCAGTTACCACCAATTTTCATTTTTGCAGTTTTTTCCTCCTCCCATTCTAAAAATCCTCTCAATTTTGCACCTACAGACCTACAGAGCATGTTTTTTGCGTGATCAATTGTACTTTGTAATTACATCAATCATTTAAAAACATAATCTACGGCAAAAGCGAACAAATCTGTGGGGTGAAATTGAAAAAAAAAACGCCATTATGTAACTATTGAGAGCTTCCATCTTTTTTTACTACTTTTTAAAAAATTATAACTACATGCACTTAAATTAGTATGATTAAAATTGTCATCTTCTGACTCCTATAACTTTTTATTTTTCCACATAAAGGGCTATAAGAGGGCTAATTGTTTGCGCCGTGATCTATACTTTTTATTGGTACCATTTTAATTTTGATGGGACTTTTTAATCGCTCTTTATAAATTTTTCATGGTATATGAAGTAACCAAAAATGTGCTCTTTTTTTACATATACGCCATTGATTGTACGGTTTAACTAACATTATATTTTAATAATTCAGACATTTACGCAAGTGGAGATACCACATGATTACTTTTATTTTTATGGGAAAAGGGGGGGGGTGATTCAAACTTTTATTAGGAAGGGGTTAATTCACTTTTTTAAACTTTTTTTTTCAGTCCCCAACTATACCATGCAATCTTTTGCATGGCATTGATCAGTGTTATTGATGCTCTACTGCACCAGTCTGCTGAAGCTTCCTGGAGTCAATGTGACTTTCAGCTCAGGCATTGGCACCTATCAAGAAACACATGTCACATGCTCAGGCTTTTCAAAGAGGCAACATGATTTGTCAGCAAGGATAACAGTGGAAATATTGATGTAACGCTTTTGATATTTCTTCTGGGGTAAATACTGACAATGATTATTGAGCACGAAGCTATGAACTTGCCCAGTTTGCCATGGATATTTTGTCTTGTCCACCCTTCAGTCAAGCATCAGAGAAAGTTTTCAGCACGGCAGGCATTGTCACCCCTAAGCAAACAAGATTGTCTGCCACTAACCTGGAAAAACGCAATAAATCAGGCTTGTATCAGTGGGGAATTTAAACTCCTTTAAACTATAGCCCTCCAGATGTTGCACAATTACAACTCCCAGCATGCCCAGACAGCTGTTTGGTGTGTGGGCATGCTGGGATTTGCAGTTTTGCAACAGCTGGAGGGCTACAGTTTGGAGATCACTGTGCAGTGATCTCTAAGCTGTGGCCCTCTACATTTTGCAAAACTACAACTCCTAGCATGCCCACACAGCAGTTTGCTGTCTGGGCATGCTGGGATTTGTAGTTTTGCAACATCTGGAGGGCCACAGTTTGGAGATCTCTGTGCAGTGGTCTCTAAACTGTAGCCCTCCAGATGTTGCAAAACTGAAAATCCCAGCATGCCCAGACAGCAAACAGCTGTCTCGGCATGCTGGGAGTTGTAGTTGCATACCTCCAGCTGTTGCATAACTACATCTCCCAGCATGCCCTTTGGCGATCAGTACATGCTGGAAGTTTTAGTTTTGCAACAGCTGGAGGCACACTGGTTGGAAAATACTGTTAGGTAACAGAACCTAACTGAAGGTTTTCCAACCAGTGTGCCTCCAGCTGTTGCAAAATTACAACTCCCAGCATACAGTCTGTCAGTACATGCTGGGAGTTGTAGTTTTGAAACAGCTGGAGGTTTGCCCCCCCCCCCCCCCCATGTGAATGTACAGGGTACATTCACAGGGGTGGGTTTACAGTGAATTTTCTGCTTAAAGTTTGACCTGCAGCTAATTTTTCGCCGCAGCGCAAACTCCTAGCGGGAAGCTCACCGTAAACCCGCCAGTACGAATGTACCCTAAAAACACTACACTACAGTACACTTACACATAATAAAGGGTAAAACACTACATATACATCCCCTTACACTGCCCCCCCCCCCAATAAAAATTTAAAAGTATTGTACGGAAGTGTTTCCAAAACGGAGTCTTCAGCTGTTGCAAAACAACAAGTCCCAGCATTTCCGGACAGCCACTGACTGTCCAGGCATGCTGGGAGTTTAGCAACAGATGGATGCACCCTGTTTGGGAATCACTGGTGTAGAATACCCCTATGTCCACCCCTATGCAATCCCTAATTTAGTCCTCAAATGCGCATGGCGCTCTCTCACTTCGGAGCCCTGTCGTATTTCAAGGAAACAGTTTAGGGCCACATATGGGGTATTTCCATACTCGGGTGAAATTGCACTACAAACTTTGGGGGGCTTTTTCTCCTTTTACCCCTTATGAAAAGGAAAAGAGGGGGCTACACCAGCCTGTTCGTCTAAAAAAATAAAATAATTTACACTAACATGCTGGTGTTGCCCCATACTTTTTATTTTCACAAGCGATAAAAGGAAAAAAAGACCCCTAAAATTTGTAACGCAATTTCTCCTTAGTACGGAAATACCACATATGTGGGCGTAAAATGCTCTGCGGACGCACAACAAGGCTCAGGAGTGAGAGCGCACTATGTACATTTGAGGCCTAAATTGGTGATTTGCACAGGGGTGGCTGATTTTACAGCGGTTCTGACATAAACGCTAAAAAGTAAATACCCACATGTGACCCCATTTTGGAAACGTAACCCCTCACGGAATGTAACAAGGGGTATAGTGAGCCTTAACACCCCACAGGTATTTGACAAAGTTTTGTTAAAGTTGGATGGGAAAATGAAAAAATAATATTTTTCACTAAAATGCGGGTGTTACCCTAAATTTTTCATTTTCACAAGGGAAAATAGGAAAAAAGCCCGACAAAATTTGTAACCCCATTTCATCTGAGTAAGAACATACCCCATATGTGGATGTAAAGTGCTCTGTGGGCGAACTACAATGCTCAGAAGAGAAGGAGCGCCATTGGTCTTTTGAAGCGAAAATTTGTTCGGAATTGGAGGCCACGTGTGTTTACAAAGCCCCCATGACGCCAGAACAATGGACCCCCCTACATGTGACCCCATTTTGGAAACTACACCCCTCACAGAATGTAATAAGGGGTATAGTGAGCATTTACACACAGGTGTATGACAGATTTTTGGAACAGTGGTCCATGAAAATTAATAATGTAAGTGTTTTCATTTGCACAACCCACTGTTCCAAAGATCTGTCAAATGCCAGTGGGGTGTAAATACTCACTGCATCCGTTATTAAGTTCTGTGAGGGGTGTAGTTTCTAAAATGGGGTCACATGTGGGGGGGGGGGGTCCACTGTTCTGGCACCACGGGAGGCTTTGTAAACGCACATGGCCCCTTACTTCCATTCCAAACAAATTCTCTTTCCAAAAGCTCAATGACGCTCCTCCTCTTCTGAGCATTGTAGTGCGCCAGCAAAGCACTTGATGTCCACACATGAGGTATTTCCATGCTCAGAAGAAATGGGGTTATAAATTTTGGGGGTAATTTTCTCCTTCTCATTTACATTTAACAAAAAATCGTCAAACACATGTGGGTAGTTAAGGCTCACTGTACCCCTTGTTACGTTCCTTGAGAGGTGTAGTTTCCAAAATAGCATGCCATTTGTTTTTTTTTTTTGTTTTTTTTTTTTGCTGTTCTAGCACAATAGGGGCTTTGCTTTCCAAAATCCAAATGTGACTCCTTCTCTTCTGAGTATTGTAGTGTGCCAGCAGAGCACTTGATGTCCACGCATGGGGTATTTCCATACTCAGAAGAGATGGGGTGACACATTTTTGGGGGCATTTTCTCCTATTAACCCTTGTAAAAATTTAAAATTTGGGGGAAAACTAGCATTTTAGTGGAAAAAAAAAATTACACATCCAACTTTCATGAAGAGTCGTGAAACACTTGTGGGGTGTTAAGGCTTACTGTACCCCTTGTTACATTCCTTCAGGGGTGTAGTTTCCAAAATAGTATGCCATGTGCGTTTTTTTTTTTGCTGTTCTGGCACGATAGGGGCTTCTTAAATGTGACATGCCCCCCAAAAAGCATTTCAGAAAACTCACTCTCCAAAATCCCACTGTCGCTCTTTCCCTTCTGAGCCCTCTAGTGCACCCACAGAGCACTTTACATCCACATTTGAGGTATTTCCTTACTCGAGAGAAAATGGGTTACACATTTTAGGAAGATTTCTCTCCTTTTACCCCTTGTAAAAATTCAATAACTGGGTCTACAAATGCATGCCAGTGTAAAAAATGAAGATTCAGAATTTTCTCCTTCAATTTGCTGCTATTCCAGTCAAACACCTAAAGCGTTATCAAACCTTTTGAATGTCATTTTGAATACTTTAAGGGGTGCAGTTTTTATAATGGGGTAATTGATGGGGTATTTCTAATATGAAGGCCCTTCAAATCCACTTCAAAACTGAACTGGTCCCTGAAAAATTTCGATTTTGAATATTTTCTGAAAAATTGGAAAATTGCTGCTGAACTTTGAAGCCCTCTGATGTCTTCCAAAAGTAAAAATATGTCAACTTTATGATGCAAACATAAAGTAGACATATGTGAATTCGGGTAGGAAACAGACATGGTGCACATCTACGATCTTGTATAATGATCTGATTGCTTCTCAGCATAATATCAAAAACTAACAGGTTGTTAGTATACATTTTTGATCAAAAAGTACAAGCCCACTCGCCACATCAAGGCCACCTATTTAGAGTGGGTCCCTAACGTCCCTAGCATAAAATGGCGTAGCACTGGGCGGCGACCACCACCGCCGCGACACCAGTGCCTACGGGGGGAACGACCCACTGGCAGACCAGCCCCAATGCCACTCAAACCAGTCTATGGGTCAAACCCCCCGCAGACACGGCGCCACGGCAGCAACGGACGCCGCACAGCACCACACCAGTGTGAACAAGGTGTAATAGCACACTTACCAAGCTCTCCCAGTCAGACTGGGAGGCTGCTAGGAAAGAAATGGCCCTTGTGTAGCTAACTACTACTTATATAGGGTTGGGCTGAGGTTTTATTTATTTTTTTTTTTTTTTGCTATTCTGGCACGATAGGGGCTTCCTAAATGTGACATGCCCCCCAAAAAGCATTTCAGAAAACTCACTCTCCAAAATTCCACTGTCGCTCTTTCCCTTCTGAGCCCTCTAGTGCACCCACAGAGCACTTTACATCCACATATGAGGTATTTCCTTTCTCAAGAGAAATTGGGTTACACATTTTAGGAAGTTTTCTCTCCTTTTACCCCTTGTAAAAATTCAATATCTGGGTCTACAAGTGCATGCCTGTGTAAAAAATGAAGATTCAGAATTTTCTGCTTCAATTTGCTGCTATTCCAGTCAAACACCTAAAGCGTTATCAAACCTTTTGAATGTCATTTTGAATACTTTGAGGGGTGCAGTTTTTATAATGGGGTAATTTATGGGGTATTTCTAATATGAAGGCCCTTCAAATCCACTTAAAAACTGAACTGGTCCCTGAAAAATTTAGATTTTGAATATTTTGTGAAAAATTGGAAAATTGCTGCTGAACTTTGAAGCCCTTTGATGTCTTCCAAAAGAAAAAACATGTCAACTTTATGTTGCCAACATAAAGTAGACATATTGTATATGTGAATCAATATATAATTATTTGGAATATTCATTTTCCTTATAAGCAGAGAGCTTCAAAATTAACAAAAATGCACAATTTTCAATTTTTTCATCAAATTTTGCAATTTTTCACCAAGAAATGATGCAGGTAGCGACACAATTTTACCGCTAACATAAAGTAGAATATGTCACGAAAAAATATCACAAATCAGAATGAAAGCTAAAAGCATCCCAGAGTTATTAATGCTTAAAGTGACAGTGGTCAGATGTGCAAAAATTAGCTGGGTCCTTAATGGGTTAAAAGTACTTGACTACATACCTAGGGAACCTAGCAGTGTTATTCGGGGTTATAGAGCTCTTAGGCAGTGTAATACATGAATTTTGAGGGTTATTGAGTTGCTGGTTTGCGTAGAACTTGTTTACTAACTTTTCGGAAAAGTTATGCAAGCCCAACGCAGTGAACTTTTCAAAAGCTTGCTCAACTGCAGCTACATGGTTAAGCAATTCAGTACATTTCTTTGCCTGTCATTCTATGTTATCCTCTTCTTGACATCCTGCATCTACGTGATGACAATTTTTAAATGTTTTTGTGTTTAATTTGAAGACACTGAATGGATACCACAACTATCTAATGTGATAAACAATGGCAGCATTTTCAAAAGTGTTGGCGTGTAATCTGTTGTGCGAAAAGTGTCTTTTTACACCTATGTTTTGCTTTGACTTATGGTACTGTATTCTGTTTCCCTTTCTGTAAGTTGCTTTTTATTTGTTTCTTAGCAAGAAACTACAAACAGATAGTTGAGGTGTAGCCATAGGGGATGCAGATTTTTTAAAACAATATTACTGTACTGAAATTCTGCAGTGTTTACAGCAGAAGCAATGTGGAAAAGATGTCAACCACATGCTAAGGTAAAAATCTGTGGTGGAAATTGATCTCCCGGGTGGCAGTTTGTTGTGTGGGATCTGCTGTGGTTATATTGTGGATTTTTTCCTTTGACTTCAATGGAGAAGAAAAATTTGCAATACATTTGCAGAAGTTATAAATCATGCTGTGGATCCAAAGCAAAATCCCCAACTCTAGAGTTGAAATATATTGGCCCATTTTTACTAAAACTATCATTTTTAGACAGTGCAAACTTGTCTTAACTGTTTTCAAATGTGCCAAACTTATCACAGTGGCTCAGACTAATAAATCTAGCAAATCTAAAGAAAAGTATTAGGGTATGTTCACATGCAGAATTTCTGCAGTTCAATTCATTTAGCAGAATTCTGCATTTTGTCGCATTTGCATTCTGCAGAATTCCTCAGTAAACTTATAAAGGTGAACACGGGGGGGGGGGGGGGATGGGAGGAGATTTATCAAAACCTGTCCAGAAGAAAAGTCGCTCAGTTGCCCATAGTAACTAATCAGATCTCTTCTTTCATTTTTAACAAGTCCTCTACAAAATGAAAGAAGCGATCTGATTGGTTGCTATGGGCATCTTTTCCTCTTGACAGGTTTTGATAAATCTCCCCCATAGGGCCTCATTTACTAAGAGTGGAGTGTATTTTTCTGTGGGTTTTTGTTCCGACAGGTATTTTTCAATGGTTTTTACTATTGTTTCTTGTATTTGACAATTTCCCCTATGTTTTACTCTTTTTACACATGCTCTGAGCTGTCAGGCTTTCCTAAGCTCAAATCCACCACATTTTATGTGGATACATTAGTAAATTTGTAGGGTTTTCTAAGTAGAGGGGAGAGTTAGTAGGGTTTTTTGGATTCTGGCGCACAACATATGCAACACAAAAAACACTACAAATTCTACTCGGAAAAGCCTAAGTAAATGAGGCCCATTTTGTTACTAACATGCTAAGTCTGCCCCAATTCTGCACTAATTCTGTGCACTTTCCACGTGAAGTCCACACTTGCTGCAGAAATTCAATTCACATTGATTTCAATAGGATTTCTCTATTTTTGCAGAAAGCAGAATTTCCGCAGCATTCTGCTGTGTAAATAGGGCAGTGAAATCCCATTGAAGTGAATGGGCAATTAATTTCTGCTGAATTTACTGTAGAATTTTCAAGTGGAATTCCGTGAACATACCCTTAGTTAAAGGGGTTCTCCACCATAAGGTGATTTTAGTACGTACATGGCAGGAAGTAATGGACATGGTTAGCAAGGATCTGCGCTTGTCTTGGGGCTAAATGGCTGTGTTGTGAGATTAGCATAACACTGTGGCTAGCTTTTTCTGAACTGGTATTTTCTGTTTGACTTTTCTTTTTTGCCTCCAAATCCCATAATCCCATTTTACTCCCTCCCACACATCAGCCACCCCATCCATTGAAACATAAATGAGCTGCATCCATTCAAAAGACCTGTGGCTTTCAATCAGGGTGCCTACAGCTGTTGCATCAGTTGCAGATTGATCTCTTTTCCATTGAAGCAGACAGGCTCCCTGTCATCAGCTGACTAGTGAGTCAGGTCTCGGCCACATTGCAACAGACAACAGTCATTTTGTATGAAGTTAAAAATAAATATTGGGGTGAAAATCACAGAAGAATTGTGAGAAAACCGTCACACACAGGTACAGACACTATATGATGAACTACACTAACTTTACAGCCGTGTAGCATAGTCAAATAAAAAAAATCCAGGAATACCCCTTTAACTTAAAGGGGTACTCCGGTGGAAAACTTTTGTTTTTTAAATCAACTGGTGCCAGAAAGTTTAACAGATTTGTAAATTACTTCTATTAAAAAATCTTAATCCTTCCAGTACTTATTAGCTGCCGAACACTACGAGGAAATTATTTTATTTTTGGAACACAGAGCTCTCTGCTGACATCACAAGCACAGTGCTCTCTGCTGAAATCTCTGTCCATTTTAGGAACTGTCCAGAGCAGCATATTTTTGCTATGGGGATTTTCTCCTACTCTGGACAGTTCTTAAAATGGACAGAGATGTCAGCAGAGAGCACTGTGCTCGTGATGTCAGCAGAGAGCTCTGTGTTCCAAAAAGAAAAGAATTTCCTCTGTAGTATTCAGCAGCTAATACAGTGGACTGGAAGGATTAAGATTTTTTAACTCCTTAAGGACGGACCCATTTTTTACCTCAATGACCAGGCTCTTTGTTTTTTATTTGACATGTATCTCTTTAAATGGTAATAACTTTAGAACTCTTTTTCTGAGCGGGGCAATTCTGAGATTGCTTTTTCGTGACATAGTGTACTTTACATAAGTGGGACATTTTTGTTGACACATGCAGCATTTTTTGTGAAAAACTCAAAAATATTGTGAAAAACTGGAAAATTTGTGGCGTTTTAAAATGTTATAATTTTTTTTTATATATGAAAAAGGAAGGAAAGAGATGCGCTCCTAGTGTGGTATGTCAGGATAGGTGAGCCCCTTAGGAAACCAATTATAAGGCTTACCAGAGGGCATTGTGCTGAGGGCACAACACCTATGCAGGCGTGTAGAATCGCTCAATCGACGTGAGGTCAGCAGCTCCAGGATCCCCTCTGAGTGTACTAGATGCTCAGTATTCGTAGTAAGATTCCAGGTGTGTGACCCATAATCTGGATCATGGGTCACACACCTCGAATCTTACTTATAATTTTTTTTATGGTGTACACTGTGCGGTAAAAGTGATGTTATATTTATTCTGTGGGTAAGTGCGATTATGGCAATACCCATTTTACATAGGTTTCTATGTTCTTTTTCCTTTTCTGAGCAAAAGTATTTTTCAACAGCCGTAACTTTTTTATTTTGAGAAAGGGCTTATTTTTTGCGGGATGAGCTGTACTTTTTATTGTTATCAATTTTTGCGATAAGTGCTACCGTGTTGATCTTTTTTTATTCCGCTATTTGTACCAGAATTGGCGAATTTTGCACTTATTCTTATTCTTACGGCGTTCACCGTGCAGGATAATTTCCATTATAGTTTTATAGTACACATCATTATGGACGTGGCAATACCACGTCCCCCCGTTGGTGAACAGGGGGAAAGCGCTCCCCCTGTCAACACCATAGATGCCGTGATCAGGATTGATTACGGCAATCTATGTTGTTAATGCTGCAGGGACCAGCGAGATCGCGGCTCCAGCAGCTGCGGCTAGTCTCCAGCTGTGATTGACATCCGGGTCCCGCCGCTGATCTCCTGCGCTGCCCGCAGGATGGCTATAACGTATGCATACGTCCCATCGCACGAACGTGTCGGGTGCTGGGACGCATGCATACATCCTATAGCGGGAAGGGGTTAATAGAAGTATTTTAAAAATCTTCAGTAAAGAAAAACGTAGGTGCACTCACCGCTCAGCAGAGACTACTGCATGTCGGGGTCAGGTACACAGGGAGCTGGGTCTCAGCGAAGGTGCAGGAAGTGTGGCGCTCCAGGTGATATGTGCCCTTAGAGTGCTCTCCCTTTTCTTGTCTTAATACATATTTAATTTACAAATCTGTTTAACACCTTAAAGGAGTATTCCAGGAAAAAACTTTTTTTTTTAATATCAACTGGCTCCAGAACGTTAAACAGATTTGTAATTTACTTCTATTAAAAAATCTTAATCCTTTTTATAATTATCAGCTGCTGAAGTTCAGTTGTTGTTTTCTGTCACATCTCTGCTTGTCTCAGGAACTGCACAGAGTAGAAGAGGTTTGCTATGGGGATTTGCTTCTACACTGGGCGGTTCCCGAGGCACGTGTCATCAGAGAGCAGTTAGACAGAAAATAATAACTCAACTTCATCAGCTCATAAGTACTGAAAGGATTAAGATTTTTTTTAATAGAAGTCATTCACAAATCTGTTTAACTTTCTGGAGCCAGTTGATATATTAAAAAAAAGTTTTTTCCTGGATAACCTCTTTAAGGACGGAGCTCTTTTTTGCAATTCTGACCACTGTCACTTTATGCATTAATAACTCTGGGATGCTTTTACCAATTATTCTGATTCCGAGATTGTTTTTTCGTGACCTATTCTACTTTAACATAGTGGTAAATTTTCGTCGTTACTTGCATCCTTTCTTGGGGAAAAATCCCCAAATTTCATGAAAATTTTGACAATTTTGCATTTTTCTAACTTTGAAACTCTCTGCTGGTAAGGAAAATGGATATTCCAAATAAATGTTATATTGATTCACAAATAAAATATGTCTAGTTTAGGTTGACATCATAAAGTTGACATGTTTTTACTTTTGGAAGAGGGCTTCAAAGTATAGCAGCAATTTTAAAAATTTTCATGAAAATTTCTAAATCTGGATTTTTCAGGGACCAGTTAAGTTTGAAGTGGATTTGAGGGGCCTTTCTGTCAGAAATACCCCACAAATGACCCCATTATAGAAACTACACCCCTCAAAGTATACAAAATGACATTCAGAAAGTTTGTTAACCCTTTAGGTGTTTCACAAGAATAGCAGCAAAGTGGAGGAGAAAAATCTAAATCTGCATTTTTTACACTAACATGTTCTTGTGGCCCCATTTTTTTCATTTTTAAAAGTGGTATTAGGTGAAAAAAAATTGTAGCCCAATTTCTCTCGAGTATGGAAATACCTCATATTTTGACATAAAGTGCTCTGTGGGCTCACAACATGACTCAAGAGGGAAAGAACAACTGTGAGATTTTTTTTAAAACTAATTTTGCTGTCATGGTTTTTGGGGGCTGTGTTGCATTTAGGAAGCCCCCATGGTGCCAGAAAAGCAAAAAACAAAAACAAAAAAAACCACATGACATACTATTTTTGAAACTACACCCCTCAAGGAATGTAACAATGGGTATAGTGAGCCTTAACACCTCACAGATGTTTGACGACTTTGCGTTGAGGTTGGACATGAAAATGGAAAATTAGATTTTTAACACTAAATTAATGGTGTTACCCCAAATTTTTCATTTTCACAAGGGGTAATAGGAGAAAATGGACCCCAAAATTTGATGCCCAATTTCTCCCGATTAAGAAAATGCCCCATATGTGGCTGTTAAGTGCTCTGCTGGCGTACTACAGGTCTCAGACCAGAAGGAGCGCCATTGGTCTTTTGAAGAGAGAATTTTGCTGAAATTGAAGTCGGGGTCATGTACATTTTCAAACCTTCCATGGAGCCACAACAGAAGAAACCCCCCACATGTGATACCATTTTGGAAACTAGACCCCTCCAGGAACATAACCATGGGTACAGTGAGTACTTACACCTCACAGGTTATTTGAACAGTGGGCTGTAAAAGTGAAAAATTTGATTTTTAATACTAAATTGCTGGTATTAACCAAACATTTTTTAGTTTCACAAGTAGTAAGAGAAAAAAAATTCCACAAAATTTATAGCCCAATTTCTCCAGAATAAGAATATACCCCATATATGGCGGTAAAGCACTATGAGGGTGCAAAACAGGGCTTAGGAGTTAGACAGCACCGATGAGATTTGAGCCCTAAAGTGGTGCTTTGGACTGCAATGGTTGAGGTTCTAACGTAAAAGCTATAAAAGAAACCCCGACAAGTGACCACACCACAATTTCGAAACAACACCCCTCAAGGAAGGTAACAAGGGGTACAGTGAGTACTTATACCTCACAGGTTTTTTGAACAGTGGGCTGTAAAATGAAAAATTTAATTTTTTTACACAAAAATGCTGAGGTTACCCAATTTTTTTAATTTTCAAAAGGGGTAATTGGAGTAATTGGGTTACAAATTTTGGATGGCTTTTTCTCCTGACAATGGAAATACATCGACATATGAGGTTTACATGCTGGGTGGGCGCACAACAAGGTTTAGAAGTCATAGAGGTCTGTTTGCATTTGAGGACTATGGCATATCAGTAGCTGACGGTTACATACATTCAGAGGAAAATACAAAAATGAAACACCCACATGTGACACCATTACAGAAAGTACCCACCTTGAGGAATGGGTATAGGGGTAAAGAGGACATTTTGAACGCACGGGTGTTTCCTACATTTATTTTCCAGGAATGGATGAAGGGTAGCTTTTGAAAATTGCAATTTTCAACCTATACTCTGCTTCATCTTTCTGGGAACAACTAACATGTGACTCCGAATTGTCGCCTGTAAATACGACAGAGCTCATGACCGAGAACTCTTCGCATTTGAGGCCGATGTTTCTTACAGACCTAACGGTTACATACATTCAGAGGAAAATACAAGGAAGGAACACCCACATGTAATCTTATTACAAACAGTACACTCCCTAGGGAAGGTGTATAGGGGTGAAGTGGACATTTGGAACAGATGGGTGTTCCCTAACTTTATTTTCCAGGAAGGGAGGAAGTGTACTATGGGAGCGGGGGGATGAAAATTGCAATTTTAATACTGATATGCCAATTCCCAGAAAGATGACCCAGAGTATAGCCGAAAGTAAAAATGATGCCCGCCCCAAACCCTATGCACTGAGTCATCATTCTGGGAATGTGATGTGTGTGGCCGTCCCTAACCTGTTACCTCAAATGCGCACCCCGCTCAGGTAGGGAGAGAGCGCTGCGCATTTGAAACAACTGCAATTCCCCAATGCTGTTGACTCTGTCCCATGACCCAAATTTGGAAGACAATGTACTCTGGACTTGTACATTGGAGTCGAATTCTGGGGAATGAAAATCAGGTGAAAGGATAAAATATCTAGTACTGCAGTTTTTAATGCAGAGGCCTGAATGATCGGGGCAAGTGTCGCTTTGAGTGGTGGTGTCCTTCCGAATCCCCCTCTAGCGACACACATTTTTTCTGGGATCATCCCTTCTTTCCAGTGTGGGGGACCTCACCTGGAAAGTGTTGGCCGAGGACGATAAGGGGGACCACAGTTCCAGAGGTGCTATGACCCACTCTTTGGCGGTCACCAAAGATGAGGACCTTTAGAACTTCCTCTTGAAAATGCAGGTATGTCCCTGTGTTGCTAGCGTACTGGGACAGTACAAAAGAGTTGCACATTGCAACCTGTACCATGTAGACCGCAACTTTTTTGTACCATACCTTTGTTTTCCGCATGGCATTATATGGCTTGAGGACTTGATCAGAAAGATCAACTCCCCCCATATATCGATTCTAGTCCAGAATACAATCGGGCTTGAGGACTGGTCCCACGGAACCTCGCACAGGGACAGGGTTGCTGCCGTTCCCATGAATTGTGGTGAGCATAAGGACATCCCTCTTGTCCTTATAGCTGATCAGCAACAGGTTTTCATGGGTAAGGGCACGGGACTCACCCCAGGGCATAGGAGTCTGCAGGGGATAGGAAGGAAGGCCTCTTTGATTCTTCTAGACTGTCCCACAAGCGAGTGTGGATCTGCGGCAAGGGATGTGAAGAGAGGGATACTAGTATAAAAGTTATCCACGTAAAGGTGGTAACATTTATCTAGCAATGGGTGCAAAAGGCCCCAAATGATTTTCCCGCTAACACCCAGAGTGGGGGGACATTCTATGTGTTCAATACGGGAATCTTGTCCCTCATACACCATAAACTTGCAAGTGTACCCTGAAGCACTCTCGCAAAGATTATACATCTTCACGCCATACCGCGCTCACTTGGTATGGATGTATTGACGGAAACTGAGTCTCCCCTTAAAGCTGATGAGAGACTCATCAATAGCGACCTCCCTTCCAGGGACATAGGCCTCCCAAAATTTGGCCCCGAAGTGATTGATGACCAGCCTGATTTTATACAGGAGGTCGTATGCGGGATCAGTTCGGGGGAGGGGGGGGACATGCCGCATTACCAGCATAATGCAAACATTTCCAAATGGCCTTGAACTGGGTACGGGCCATGGCAATATTGTACGGGCCATGGCAATCTGGTAGGAAGTTCCCTTATCCAATATTGCCTGACACTGGGTTTCTTGACCAGGCCCATATGCAGCACGAGGCCCCAAAATGTCCTCATTTCGGCTGTATTGACTGGGAACCAGCCATTGGGCCTAGCCAAGAGTGAGCCCGGGTGTGCAGCGACGAACTGTTGGGCATACAGATTCGTCTGGTCAACCATCAGATTGACAAAGTCGTCACTGAAAAAAAAACCTGAAATAGTCCATTTCAGTGAACCCGACATTGTCAATCTTGATTCCTGAGTTGCCATTAAACTCAGGAATCATGGGCTTGTGGTCCGCTGGCTCAGTCCAGACAAGTTCTCCGGTACAGGGCACCAGTGAACTTGGCCGGGGGGCTTGACTAGTATCAGTGCCAGGGGGACTCATACTAGCATGGGGCACAGGGTCAGGAGCAGAGGAGGTTTGCGGACCCGCTTGGCAGCGACTCCGCCGAGGAGGATGAGGAAATAAGGAAGGTGGGGTCTTCCTCGTCCTCTGAGAAGCTTTCAGTGTCGGAGGCAAGTATGGCATATGCCTCCTCTGCTGAAAACGCCCTGCGGGCCATTTCCCTACTCTAATGGGGGGATGAAGTGTATATATGTGGGGAGAAAAACTTTATTTGTGTATGTGCTGTGTGTGGTGTGGTGCGTTAATACCTCCCTAACCCGCCCTAACCTAGCTAACTAAACCCGCCCTAACAGAAAAAATATAAAATAAAAAGGGAAAAATAACTTTTTTTTAAGCGCCAAAAAAGCCCTGCGTCAAAAATATTATGCATGTACCTAATCAGTGGTGTGCGCACTGATTAGTGCTTGGTGGAGGCAGGGAGCGCAGAAGTCAGTGGGGGGTACAGCCACTCAGCCCAGAACAGTGGCTGGTGGCATGTACACAGACCCCCACACAAAATACCCGAAAAATAAAATAATAAAATGCTTAACCCCGAAAAAAATGCACCCGCCTGAACCCAAAAAAAAAACGCTGATCAGTGATAATCCACTGACAGCACTGGGGCAGGCAGCACACAGAGGTACAGTCCGTCCACACAGCACAGGCCTTTTACTGGTGGCACGGACAGACTATAGGTGAAAAAAAAAAAAAAAGAAACTATAACCCGAAAAAGTGCCTGCACCTCAAAAAAAAAAAAAAACGCTGATCAGTACTACGGGACTGATCAGCGGCGGGTGGGCTTTAGCTAACGGTGGTGGACCGCTCTTTTATAGCTAAGAGGGTCCAGCCACATGTTAAGTAAAAAAAAAAAAGGTCTGCGCCAAAAAGAAAATGCTGGTGGCAGACTGCAGTGACCCAGTAGGGCCGGGGTCACACAGCTAAAGGTGCTACGGACCTGCGTACACCTATGGATAGTATGCTGCAAAAAAAAAAATATATATATATATATTTTATTTTTTTTTCTTTTAACTGTCCCTACCTAATCTAAAGCTTTCTCTGACTGCTTTCTGTGCCAAGGGGCCACAGAAAGGGGCCAAGGGGGTACTTTTTTAGCTATGAGGGGGGAGATGGCAGAACAAGGCTCCGTCCTGCACACCAGCTCTCACAGTAATGGTGGGCAGAACAGAGCAGCGTGCTCCTGATCCCACCTCCCTCTCCCCATACTGCAGTGATTGGTGCAGTGACTGAGGCCACCCAATCACTGCTGTACTGGGGGATGGCAACAGTGCCGCCCCCTAGTACTGTATGGACTGTTACACCACCGATCATCATCCTTAGTGGGTCATGGGGTCACATGTGACCCACGTGACCTGGAAGCGCCGCAGACCACCAGTGAGTATTTACCGGCAGACTGTGGCGATCGCCTGTATGAGGGGATCTCAGGAGTCAGGATGCCTGTTGAATGATTTCAGCAGGCATCCAGGTCCGGTCCCCGCCCGGTGAGTGTAGGGAACCGGAATCATGGAAAATTGCTTGTCTAAATTGACTAGCGATGTCTCAGGACCCCACCTCGGCGATGTGCCAGGATGCTTGCTGAATGATTTCAGCAGGCATCGGGTCCGGTCCACGACCGACTAGCGGCAGGGACCAGAATACCCACGGGCATATCCATACGCCCTACATCCTTAAAGGGGTACTCCGCCCCTAGACATCTTATCCCCTACCCAAAGGATAGGGGATAAGATGTCAGATCGCCGGGGTCCCGCTGCTTGGGACCCCGGGGATCGCTGCTGCAGCACCCCGCTATCATTACTGCGTAGAGCGAGATCGCTCTGCACGTAATGACGGGCATTACAGGGGCTGGAGCATAGTTACGTCACGGCTCCGCCCCTCGTGAAGTCACGGCCCGCCCCCGTCAATACAAGTCTATGTGAGGGGGTGTGGTGGTCGTCAAGCACCCTGCCATAGACTTGCATTAAGGGGACGGGCCGTGATGTCATGAGGGGCGGAGCCATGACGTCACACTGCTCCGGCCCCTGTATCGCCCGTCATTACGCACAGAGCGAACTCGCTCTGTGCAGTAATGATGGCGGGGTGCCGCAGCGGTGATCCCCAGGGTCCCCAGCAGCGGGACAGCTTTGGATAGGGGATAAGATGCCAGAGGCGGAGTACCCCTTTAAGAACTCAGGATGCAGGGCGTATGCATACGCCTTGCGTCCTGAGAGGTTAACTTTCTGCCACCAGTTGATTAAAAAAAAAAGTTTTTCACCGGAGTACCCCTTTAAACTTCACCAGACTGTTGCCCTTGAATGTGGTGCACAATGTTGCTTCTAAGGCTGTGCACCTTTTGCAGGCCAATCCATGCCAAAATTCAGAACATATGGGGAGGAGATTTATCAAAACCTGTGCAGAGGAAGATTTGCCCAGTTGCCCATAGCAATCAATCAGATATTTTGCAGAGGCCTTGTTAGAAACGAAAGAAGCGATCTGATTGTTTGCTATGGGCAACTGGGCAAATTTCCCTTGCACAGGTTTTGCTAAATCTCCCCTGTAATTTGTAGTTGCTGCAGAAATTCTGCAGACTTTCTGCTGTAAACAATTCACAGTATTTCGGCCATATGGCCATACACTGATAAAATTGACAGATTTTCATTTGTTGCTAAGGAGTGAATAGGGAACGTCTAACAACATATTGAGCAGCATTTAGTAAATCTTAGCATAAATGAAACCATACTATGAACTGCAGAAAGTTTTCCTAGCTCTTACAGCTGGGAACAGCTGCGGAGTAATCCCTCACAGGAAATTGTATTGGCAGAAACCATTGTAACATTATAGAATCTGCTACTTTTTTACAGAAACAAAATTTACTAGACTACTACGCCAGTGCAGGTCAGAAATCAACTCTCCACTCTTAGAATGTATTATTTATAAGTGGGGATGAGCGAATCGAATCTGACGAATCCGAATTCGTTACGAATTTCAGGAAACATTTGATTTGCAATGAATGTGAATATCGCCACGATTCTATTGCACCAATCGCTTCATTAAACTCCATTTAGTACGGTCCAGGCTCCAGGATGCATCTAAAATGGTGGATCCACATGTTAGTACATGGGGCAAGGAATCCTGGGAAGGTGGGAACAAGGGTCGACATGCAGCATGCAGCCTATCAGCAGCCAGCCACCCCTGTGATGTCACAGCCCTATATAATTGGCAGCCATCTTGCGGCCAGTCACATCAGCGTTCTATTGCAGAGAGAGAGGGACAGAGAGCAGTGTGTGTTGCACAGAAAAGCATTGTTACAGCAGTGATTCACCTCCCAGTCATATCAGCATTCTATTGCAGAGAGGGAGAGGGAAGAAGAGCAATGTGTTGCACAGAAAAGTATTTTTATAGCAGCGATTCACCTCAAGGCCAAATCCAGCCTAGAAGCACTGATAGGGAAGGGAATGAGATTAAGAGAGAAAGTGCAATTTTGAGTGTAGTACACAGTGACTGTGTTCTGCAGCACTGGTGTGTACAACAACTGATAATCTAATAGTAGTCAGCCAGTTAGGGTGAGCAGAGCAATAAAAGTGTATTGTCCTCTATTAAGTGTAACCTGTGCATACATCTAAGTGGTGTACCATTTTGTTCCTGTTAAAGTGTTAAGGGCCTAGATACTGTGAAAGGCCAGGCAAAAGTACACACCTGCTGGTGTTATAGACAAATACTGTTTTAAGGGTACTGGAGTGCATTGTCCTCCCCTCACAAGTGCATACCACATACGTACATGTAAGGCTAAGTTTTTGAGCCAAAGTCAGAAGTGGATCCATAAGGGAGGAGAACTGTAAGCCCTTCCTTTATATGTCCTATTCCTTTTGAATACACTTCTGGCTTTGGCTCAGAAACTTCAGCGGCAGTTTTCCAAAAACTGCCAGAAAAGAAACAAGTGGAAACTTAGCTTAAGTGATGTATCACTTTGTTCCTGTAAAAGTCTTAAGGGCTTAGATACTGTGAAAGGACAGCCAAAAGTACACACCTGCTGTATTGTAGACACATACTGTTTTAAGCGTAATGGAGCACATTGTCCTCCCCTCATAAGTGCATACCACATACGTACATCTAAGTGGTGTACTATTTTGTTCCTGTTATAGTCTTAAGGGCCAAGATACTGTGAAAGGCCAATCAAAAGTATACACCTGCTGGTGTTGTAGAAAAATACTGTTTTAAGCGTACTGGAGCGCATTGTCCTCCCCTCATAAGTGCATACCACATATGTAGATCCAAGTGGTGTACCATTTTGTTTCTGCTAAAGTCTTAAGGACCTTGATACTGTGAAAGGCCAGGCAAAAGTACACACCTCCTGGTGTTGTAGACAAATACTGTTTTAAGCGTAGTGGAGTGTATTGTACTCCCCTCATATACGCACTAAGTATGTCAGGCAGAGAAGTGCCAGGATGTGCACAGAGAAGTGGCAGAGGCCTAAATTCATCAGGTAGTGGTCGCAGCAGGCTAGGGGCGAGTGGCAACAGGAGTTGCAGCGAGAGGCCTGAGCTCCCGGTATCAGCTAGTGGTCATGTCTCGACCAGCAACCCATCTGCCGTCATCGATTAGTTAACATGGTCATCCACTTCATCACAAGTGACATCTGACACCCCAGTCAACAGTCGATGGGTTCCTCAGACACAGCCCTCAGTTGGCATGGCCCGGGAGCAGTCCCTTTACTCCCAAATCTGGAGCCAAACGTGCCTGGGGTAGACCACCTGCTTCGCGGCAGCCTACCTTCCCGGGAGATAGTGGAACAGAGGTTTCTGGAATCGGCAGCAGTAGCAGTCAATCAATGCGGACTGTAGGGAAAATCAGCTACTCGGTGGTGTGGCAGTTTTTCATCTAGTATCTGGAGGATGTTAACCTGACCACATGCAAAATGTGTCGGCAGAAGGTGAAGCGTGCATAAAGTGGCCTGAGAGAACCTTGGCTGCGATGTGATGGTCCAGCCTGCATCACATGCAACACAAGGGAAGATAGCATTTATCACACTGTACATGACTTCTAAGACCCAGCTGGGTAGTAACTCATGATACAGATGGTTCTCTTCTAATTCTTTGTTTATTCGTCTTGAAGATTCGTGATATCTTTATGCAAAATACCAAGTGGAGCTTGATAGCAGATACAGACATAGTGAGAGCTGAGTTCACCTTCCTCCTCGACACCTTGGACGCAACATAGTTTGCCTGGGCGACCGTAGACACACAGGGGAGGAACTGCTAAAAAACATCCGTCAAGAAATCGAATCATGGTTTACTCCACGAAAACTGGAAATATGGTGGCCGACAACGGGAAAAACATCTTGTTTGCACTACGACAAGGAAGCCTGAGCCATGCGCCCTGCATGGCACACGTGTTCAATCTGGCTGTCAAGCAGTTCCTGAAATGTTTCCCCCATCTGCAAGACATCCTAACAATGGGAAGGAAACTTTGCATGCACTTCAGTCTCTCGTTCACCGCAAAGCACACCCTCCTTGAGCTGCAGCGTCAGAACGGTATCCCCCAAACATAGTTTGATTTGCGACGTTTCCACACCTTTCAATTCCACCCCCCATATGTTGGACTATATGAACAGAGAAAAGCCATCATCGATTTCTTGATTATCCAAGCGGATAGGGGGACTTCCCTGTGTAACTTCAATGTCAACCAGTGGCAGCTCATAAGTGACACCTGCCATTTTCTCAGGCCTTATGAGGGGGCCACCTTATTAGTCAGTCGTCAGAATTACGGGATGGACTACGTCATTCCATTGCTTCATCTACTACAACACATGTTGAATACTTGGCACAAATCTCAATGCATAACAGATCTACTCTATAAATATGAATTAGAAACACCAGAAATTAGTGCATAACTATCCCAAAATTAGGTTAAAGAACAAACCTTATTAAACAAATATGCTCCAAATAACATACATTTAAAAAATATAAAAAAAGGTATTACAAAGTAATAGCAAAAGTGCTGGAGGAACCGACTAGCAGGAGACTACGCACTAGGCATGCAGCTTAGTAGCAATTGTAGGTATAATTAAAGAACATCATAAGAACCATAATGGTTACAATAATTTAAACAAAGATAAGGTGGCACAGTGCAAAAGACATATAAGTCACAAAGGTCCAAAAGAGGACCACAGATGTGAATAGAAATACATTGACAAAATACAATATCATTCCCACAATGGAGAGTAGCCTCCATCACTCAACGTTTCGCTCAGGGCTTCATCCGGGGCAGGGTCTTGAAGAGATCAGCCCTCTCTAATATATGATTTAATGACCAATCGCCATCTGAACTGATGACCACCTGATCTGTTAGTACATGCCCAAAAGGCATCACCTGATCAAACATGTGATAAAGCAAGGCCTGAATGGTAATAACAAGTGCCCGTCATGAGGACCCGCCCCCATGTGTATTGAAATAACATAAGAATGATACATCAATCAAAGTAGCCATACAGTAATAAAAACCACCATGGTAGTTACTGGAATTCATGCGAACAGTTTTGTGAAAATTTTACGTAATGTATATCCTCAATACTTACTTGTGCACACTAACACTTTTACAAAAGAGACCATTTTCTTCTGCCTACCTGCCTCAGCCACTATTCTGATCCTGCCACCCGCCTGATGCCACATATCTGATGCTAAGTTCTCTTTTTTTCACCCACCTTCGTCAACGTGTACTGGTATTGCCACCCACCACCCCACTATGTCACTGGTCCACTTTCAAGACTCTTGATGCTGCTGATGCCACCTCCAGGCTTTCTCATTCTGCCACCATATGTTCTCCTCATGCTGCTGCCACCTCCAGGCTGTCTTATTCTGCAACTATATGGTCTCCTCATGCTGCCGCCACCTCCGTGCTGGGTCATTCAGGCACTATATGGTCTCCTCATGCTGACGCCAACTCCAGGCTGTGTCATTCAGCCACTATATGGTCTCCTCATTCTGCCGCCAACTACAGGCTGTGTCATTCAGCCACTATATGGTCTCTGTAACGCCGAGCGCTCCGGGTCCCGCTGCTTCCCCGGAGCGCTCGCGGCATTACTCTGCTTGCAGCGCTCCGGTCGGCGCTGCTGACCGAGAGCGCTGCTACCCTGTCACTGGAGGGGATGCGATCCGCGGGACGGGACGTGCCCATTCACGGATCGCATCCCATGTCCCTTCTCACCCGCTCCGTCCTTCCTCTGTTCCTGCCCGGCATGCGCGGCCCCGCTCTCTAGGGCGCGCGCGCGCCGGCTTTCTGAAATTTAAAGGGCCAGTGCACCACTAATTGGTGCCTGGCCCAATCTAGTCCAATCACTGTTTTCCCCTATAAAACATCACTTCCCCTTCCTGTCCCTGCCGGATCTTGTTGCCTAGTGCCTAGTTAAAGCGTTCCAGTGTGTCTTTGCCTGTGTTTCCAGAATCTCTGCTGTTGCCCCTGACTACGAACCTTGCCGCCTGCCCTGACCTTTCTGCTACGTCTGACCTTGCCTTGCCTTGTCCTTTTGTACCGCGCCATCTCAGCTGCCAGAGAGGTTGAGTCGCTACTGGGAGGAACGACTTGGGGGTTACCTGCCGCAGCAAGTCCATCCCGCTTTGCGGCGGGCTCTGGTGAATACCAGTAACCCCTTAGACTCCATTCCCCTGGAACGGCCCACGCCATCACCTCTCTGGTACAGAGGATCCAATTCCAATGTCCTCACCCTCCGCCTACCCGGATCCTGACAGTAGATCCTGCCATGGATTCCGCTGAGGTGCCGCTACCTAGCCTTGGAGATCTTTCCTCTGTTGTGGCCCAACAGTCTCAACAAGTAGTTCAACAAGGACATCAGTTGTCACAACTGACTGCAATGGTTCAGCAACTTCTGCCTCTACAGCCATCTTCTCCGCCAGTTCCTCAACTGCAAGCTGCCGCTTCCAGCACCAGAGTTCGTCTTTCGCTTCCGGATAAGTTTGATGGGGACTCTAAGTTGTGCCTTGGCTTCCTGACCCAATGTTCTCTGCACTTGGAGCTATTGGCTGACCAGTTTCCCACGGAACGGTCTAAGGTGGCATTCGTGGTCAGCTTATTCTCTGGAAAGGCGTTGTCTTGGGCCACTCCGCTTTGGAACCGCAACGATCCTGCCACCGCTTCAGTCCAAACCTTCTTCTCAGAAATACGCTCTGTTTTTGAGGAACCAGCCCGGGTTTCTTCTGCCGAGACGGCCTTGTTGAATCTTGTTCAAGGAAACTCTACAGTGGGCGATTACGCCATTCAGTTCCGGACTCTTGCCTCAGAATTAGCCTGGAATAATGAGGCTCTCTGCGTGACCTTCAAGAAGGGTTTATCCAGCCACATCAAAGATGTTCTGGCCACACGAGAGATACCCTCAACCCTGTCTGAACTAATCCATTTGGCCACCCGCATTGATATGCGTTTTTCAGAAAGGCGACAGGAGCTACGCCAAGAAAAGGATCTCGTTCACACCAGGCGGTTTCCCCGCCCAACACTTCTCTTCCAGCATCCGCTGAAACCTGTGATTGTGCCTTCCGCCGAGGAGGCTATGCAAGTGGATCGGTCTCGCCTGACCTAATTTGAGAGGTCTCGCTGCAGGAATGAGAACCTTTACCTTTACTGTGCGAGCTCCGAGCATTTCCTGAAGGACTGTCCTATTCGTCCTCCGCGTCTGGGAAGACGCACACACCTAGTGAACGTGGGAGAGGCGTTACTGGGTGTGGATTCTACCTCTTCACGCTTAACTATTCCTGTACGGATTTCTTTGCCTGCTAAATCTGCCTTTTCTGCCGTGGCCTTTCTGGACTCAGGTTCAACAGGTAACTTCATTGAGGCCTCATTAGTCAACAGATTCAACATCCCTGTGACCCGTCTCAACAAGCCTCTCTTCATTTCTTCTGTCAGCGGACAGAATCAGGACTGTACCGTGTGCTATCGCACAGTGCCCTTGCGCATGAACGTAGGTGTCCTCCATCATGAGTAGATTGAATTTTTTGTGCTTCCCAACTGTACTTCTCAAGTTCTACTAGGCTTGCCTTGGCTGCAGCTCCACTCTCCTACTCTCGACTGGTCTTCTGGGGACATTAGAAGTTGGGGTCCTACCTGTCACCTGCAATGCCTTAAGACCTTACCCATCAGTCAAGTAACCATCGTTTCTTCTCTGCCAGGCCTGCCTAAGGCCTACCAGGACTTTTCCGATGTTTTTTGTAAAAAGCAAGCAGAGGTCTTACCTCCACACAGACCCTGTTGACTTGCTTCCTGGTACTTCTCCACCGCGTGGCAGGATTTATCCGCTCTCTGCCCCAGAGGCCCAAGCCATGTCCGAGTATATTCAAGAAAATCTAAAAAAAGGATTTATCAGAAAATCTTTGTCTCCTGCTGGAGCAGGATTCTTCTTCGTTGCTAAGAAAGAGGGCACCCTACGCCCATGCATCGATTACCGCGGTTTAAATAAAATTACCGTTAAGAACCGTTACCCACTCCCCCTTATCTCTGAATTGTTTGACCGTCTGCGGGGAGCGAAAATTTTTACCAAACTCGATCTAAGAGGGGCTTATGATCTTATCCTTATACGTGAAGGCGACGAGTGGAAAACTGCATTCAACACCCGTGACGGACATTTTGAGTATCTTGTCATGCCTTTCGGCCTTTGCAACGCCTCAGCAGTTTTCCAGGACTTTGTCAATGAGATTTTTCGTGACTTGCTATATACTTGTGTAGTGGTCTACCTGGATGACATTCTTATTTTTTCTTCTAACCCTGAGTAACATCGCCTCCATGTCCGTCAGGTGTTACAGCGCCTACGCAAAAATCATCTTTATGCTAAGATTGAAAAGTGTCTCTTTGAACGCAGTAGTCTACCTTTCTTGGGTTACATTGTGTCCAGCCAAGGCCTTCAAATGGATCCTGTCAAACTCTGCGGTTCTGGATTGGCCACGCCCCTCTGGATTGCGAGCTATCCAACGCTTCCTCGGGTTCGCTAATTACTATCGTCAATTTATTCCCCACTTCTCCACCATCGTTGCACCTATTTTAGCATTGACCAAAAAAGACGCGAACCCGAGGTCCTGGCCATCTATGGCGGAGGAGTCCTTTAATCTGCTCAAGGCTGCCTTCGCTTCTGCACCTGTCCTGTCCAGGCCTGACCCCTCAAAGCCTTTTATCCTGGAAGTAGATGCTTCTTATGTTGGTGCTTGTGCCGTTTTAACTCAAAAGACCACTACTGGGAAAAATCGCACGTGTGGCTTTTTATCCAAGACCTTCTCTCCTGCAGAAAAAAATTATTCGATTGGAGATTGTGAGCTTTTAGCTATTAAATTGGCACTCGAGGAGTGGAGACATCTTTTAGAAGGGTCCCTGCATCCCATCATCATTTACACGGACCATAAAAATTTATCGTATCTCCAGACTGCCCAGCGATTAAATCCTCGCCAAGCTAGATGGACTTTGTTTTTTGCCCGCTTCAATTTTAAAAATTCATTTTCGTCCAGCTGACAAGAACGTTAGAGCTGACGCACTATCATGTTCCACCGATGTTTCCGAATCTGAAGCCCCTCCACAGCACATCATACCTCCTGAGTGTCTCATCTCCTCCGCTCCTACCACTCTTGTGCAAGTTCCTCCAGGGAAGACCTTTGTACCTCCATGCCTTCGCCACAAGATTCTTAAATGGGGTCATTCTTCTCTTTTGGCCGGACATGCTGGTGTCAAGAAGTCGGAGCAGTTGATTTCCAGACACTATTGGTGGCCCACCTTGCAGAAGGATGTGACTGATTTTGTTCGGGCTTGTACTACCTGTGCCCGTGACAAGACTTCACGCCAGAAGCCGGCAGGTCTCCTCCTTCCTTTACCTGTACCTGAACAGCCATGGTCTCATATTGGTATGGACTTCATCACCGATCTGCCACCTTCCCGCAATAATACAGTCATCTGGGTGGTCGTTGATCGTTTTTCTAAAATGGCTCATTTTGTTCCTCCGCCGGGTCTTCCTTCTGCGCCTCAATTGGCGAAACAATTTTTTCTTCATATTTTTCGCTTCCACGGGCTTCCCACGCACATCGTCTCAGACAGGGGCATCCAGTTTGTTTCTAAATTTTGGAGGGCACTCTGCAGTCAATTGAAAATCAAACTAAATTTTTCTTCTGCTTACCACCCTCAATCCAACGGTCAAGTGGAAGGAGTAAATCAGATACTTGGTGACTATCTGCGACATTTTGTCTCCTCTCGCCAAGACGATTAGGTGGACCTCTTGCCCTGGGCTGAATTTCCGTACAATTTTAAAAACTCTGAGTCTTCTTCCAAATCCCCATTTTTTTTGTGGTGTACGGCCATCACCCGCTTCCCCCCCTCCCTATCCCCACTTCCTCTGGGGTTCCTGCCGTTGATGAATTGACGCAAGATTTTTCTTCCATTTGGCGTGAGACTCAAAAGTCGCTTCTACTGGCCTCATCTCGAATGAAGGCGCATGCTGATAAAAAGAGAAGGGTTCCTCCGGTATTTTCCCCTGGTGACAAGGTATCGCTTTCTGCTAAGTATATTCGATTCCGTGTACCCAGTTACAAGTTGGGCCCCCGATTTTTAGGGCCTTTCAAAGTCAAAAAACAAATCAACCCTGTCTCTTACCAACTTCATCTGCCCCCCTCTCTCCGTATTCCTAACTCCTTCCATGTCTCTCTACTCAAAACTGTTGTTCTTAACCGCTATTCTCCCAAAGTCATTCTTCCTGCTCCTGTCTCTGGATCCTCTGATATCTTCTCTGTGAAAGAGATCCTCGCCTCCAGGGTTGTCCGAGGTAAAAGATTTTTTCTCGTTGATTGGGAGAATTGTGGCCCCAAAGAGAGGTCCTGGGAACCCGAGGTCAATATCCTTGACAAGGAACTCATTCGTAGATTTCTGGGTTCCAAAAAGAAGGGGAGACCCAAAGGGGGGGGGGGGATACTGTAACGCCGACCGCTCTGGGTTCCGCTGCTTCCCCGGAGCGCTCGCGGCATTACTCTGCTTGCAGCGCTCCGGTCGGCGCTGCTGACCGAGAGCGCTGCTACCCTATCACCGGAGGGGATGCGATCCGCGGGACGGGACGTGCCCGTTCACGGATCGCATCCCATGTCCCTTCTCACCCGCTCCGTCCTTCCTCTGTTCCTGCCCGGCGCACGCGGCCCCGCTCTCTAGGGCGCGTGCACGCCAGCTCTCTGAAATTTAAAGGGCCAGTGCACCACTAATTGGTGCCTGGCCCAATCTAGTCCAATCAATGTTTTCCCCTATAAAACATCACTTCCCCTTCCTGTCCCTGCCGGATCTTGTTGCCTAGTGCCTAGTGAAAGCGTTCCAGTGTGTCCTTGCCTGTGTTTCCAGAATCTCTGCTGTTGCCCCTGACTACGAACCTTGCCGCCTGCCCTGCCCTTTCTGCTACGTCTGACCTTGCCTTGCCTTGTCCTTTTGTACCGCGCCATCTCAGCCGCCAGAGAGGTTGAGTCGCTACTGGGAGGAACGACCTGGGGGTTACCTGCCGCAGCAAGTCCATCCCGCTTTGCGGCGGGCTCTGGTGAATACCAGTAACCCCTTAGACTCCGTTCCCCTGGTACGGCCCACGCCATCACCTCTCTGGTACAGAGGATCCACTTCCAGTGTCCTCACCCTCCGCCTACCCGGATCCTGACAGTCTCCTCATGCTGCCGCCAACTCCAGCCTGTGTCATTCAGCCACTATATGGTCTCCTCATGCTGCCACCAACTCCAGCCTGTGTCATACAGCCATTATATGGTCTCCCTATGCACCCGCCAACTACAGGCTGTGTCATTTAGCCACTATATGGTCTCCTCATGCTGCCGCCACCTCCATGCTGTGTCATTTAGGCACTATATGGTCTCCTCATGCTGCCACCAACTACAGGCTATGTCATTCAGCCACTATATGGTCTCCTCATGCTTCCCCCACCTCCGGGCTTTGTCACTGTACCGCCATGTGATCTCCTCATGCTGCTGACACATTAAATAAAACTTTTTAGGTTCATCTATTTGAAATATCTTTAATCTTTTCAATTAGGAGGCTCTATGGTCTTGTCAGGCTGTTGCCACCTCCAGGCTGGGTCATTCAGCCACTATATGGTCTCCTCATGCTGCCGCCAACTTCTGGTTGTGTCATTCAGCCACTATATGGTCTTCTCTTGCTGCCGACAACTTAAGGTTGTGTCATTCAGCCACTATATTGTCTCCTTATGCTGCCGCCAACTACAGGCTGTGTCATTCAGCCACTATATGATCTCCTTATGCTTCTGCCACCTCCAGGCTGTGTCACTGTTCCCCCGTGTGGTCTCCTCATGCTGCTGGCACATTAAATAAAACTTTTTATTTTCATCTATTTGAAATCTTCAATTTGAATGTTAAAAAAATATCTTTAATCTTTTCAATTGTGAGGCCCTATGATCCCCTCAGTCTGTTGCCACCTCCAGGCTGGGTCATTCAGCCACTATATGGTCTCCTTATGCTGCCACCACCTCTTCGCTGTGTCATTCAGCCACTATATGGTCTCCTCATGCTGTCGCTACCTCCATGCGAACCAAATTTTTTGGGAAAATTTGAATCACATTTTTTTTATAAATTCTCTCATCTCTATTTATAAGGACAAGTTAACTCTTGCTAGTTTTGCACTATACTAAGATAAAACTAAATATTTATAGGGGGAGATTTATCAAAACCTGTCCAGAGGAAAAGTTGCCCAGTTACCCATAGCAACCAATCAGATTGCCTGTTTCATTTTTAACAAGGCCTCTGAAAAATGATTGGTTGCTATGGGCAACTGGGCAACTTTTCCTCATGACAGGTTTTGATAAATCTCTCCCATAACGTCTTTGAGAAAATTGTGGCCTGCTTTTTGTTTAAAGGGGTATTCCAGGCCAAAACTTTTTTTTTTATATATCAACTGCCTCTGGAAAGTTAAACAGATTTGTAAATTACTTCAATTAAAAAATCAAAATCCTTCCAATCATTATTAGCTTCTGAAGTTGAGTTGTTGCTTTCTGTCTAACTGCTCTCTGATGACTCGCGTCCCGGGAGTTGTGCAGTTCCTATGGGGATATTTTCCCATCATGCACAGCTCCTGGGAGGTGACATCATCAATGAGCAGTTAGACAGAAAACTTCAGAAGCTAATAACTATTGGAAGGATTAAGATTTTTTAATAGAAGTAATTTACAAATCTGTTTAACTTTCCGGAGCCAGTTGATATATAAAAAAAAGTTTTGGCCTGGAATACCCCTTTAATTCATTTTTGAAGATGCAGTTCTAGTCAGAAATTTTCTTTTAACTACTTATTTGAAGAAATCCTGGACAGCAGTACCACGTGCTGCTTTCACTTTTAACTTTTTTTTCCAGTCAGTATGGCAAAAAATGCCAAATGTCAAGAATAAGGCATGATGTTTCTGAATCATGTCACAATTTATTTTTTAACCTTTGACAAAAAAATTACAGCAGGACCCAATGGAATACTATGAGTGCCAGATTACATACTATGTGGCAGAGGGACCTTAAGATTTTCTCAGGCACCAGGCCTGGGTGTAACTGCTACGGCTGCTCCTCCTATAACGAAAGAGAAGAGAATGCAAGAGTCAGCACTGGTTTCAAAATATGCATGCGTTTAGACACTCATCATCTTACAGAACAGAGTGCTACACGTTACCCCGCAGTAATTCTCTGCAATAGCAAAAAAGAAAGTTGCGGCACTCACCAAATACCTAAAAAACAATTCCCTGCACAATGGCCCTTTAACTGGCCCAAAGCGCCATTGTGCAGCGAAAAACACTTGAACAATAGATATTATAAATCAGAAGGGGCACAACTAGAAAAACCTTGTCCTATAGGAAACTTTTGACTGTGGCCTTCACCTGAAAACTTTACCAGATATATGTGAAAATTCAGGCAATGGCACATCTACCTGCGGAGGCACATTAATAAAATATACAACTAAGTTGCCAAGTGTGCTCTTACTATTAGGGTTTGTGCACATGGCAGAATTTTTGTGCTGAATTCCGCAGCAGCAAAGTCCTTTTGATTTAAATTGGATTCTGCTGCACTGTGCACATGGCAGAATTTCTGCATCAGATGTGTCTTGTGGGAAATCTTTTTTCCAGTGTCCACAAAAACATTGAACATATTTACTGTTTTTGCAGATTTTGCAAGGAAATGTATTACCGTCTATGAAACAGCACATTTCCAAGTGGTCCTGGCGGCCGCTGGTTGGTCATGTCCGCACATTTTACGTCCGTGTGAACATAGCCTTACAGATATAGGAGGGATGTTACCCCTTAATTTACCCTAACCTCTGATTTACCAATTTGGATACAATTCTTCTAAAAATAACAGAAAACTCATCCCTCTATAATCCCATTAATACAGTGGCCATGATTTATCAGTCAACCTGAAACCCTAATTGTCTGTTTTTTCCCATAATAACCAATCACATCTCAACTTTCATATCTTAAGGAGCCCTTGCAAAGTGAAAGTTGAGCTGTGATTGGCTGCTATGGGAAAAAAACAGACAATTAGTATATTGGGCTGATTGATAAATAAGGGCCAGTAAGATTTAACAGTGCTTATTTTAGAGGAACAGCCTACAGAGTTTATTCACCTAATTCTGGTCTGCTGTTTGCATTCCTCTTACTGATCATTGATAGTCATGAGCGGCATAGGCCATATTCGAATTCACGATATTTTGCGAATATATGGACGAATATTCGTTATATTCTTTTTTTTCGCATATGCGAAAATATATTCGCATATTTGCGAATATTGCGCCCTCCCTTCTTTAAAGGGGTAATCCGCCCCTAGACATCTTATCCCCTATCCAAAGGATAGGGGATAAGATGTCAGATCCCCGCAGTCCCGCTGCTGGGGATCCCCGGGATCGCCGCTGTGGCACCGCGCTATCAGTACAGCACAGAGCGAGTTCGCTCTGTGCGTAATGATGGGCGATACAGGGGACAGAGCAGCATGACGTCACGGCCCGTCCCCTTAATGCAAGTGTATGGCATGGGGCGTGATGACTGCCACGCCCACTCCCATAGACTTGCATTGAAAGGGGGGGGCTGTGATGTCACGAGGGGCGGAGCCATGACATAACGATGCTCCGGCCCCTGTATTGCCCGTCATTACGTGCAGAGCGAACTCGCTCTGTGCTGTAATGATAGCGGGGTGCCGCAGCGGCAATCCCGGGACTCCCCAGCAGTGGGACTGCGGCGATCTGACATCTTATCCCCTATCCTTTGGATAGGGGATAAGATGTCTAGGGGTGGAGTACCCCTTTAATGGTATAGGGAACTATGACTAGTGCATTAACTCTGTGATTTTTTGCCCATTGTGGACTATGGGGAACTCCCTGAGTTTAAAACAGTAAGCTAAGCAGGACTGTCTTGGCACTACAGTGGGTGGGAGACCACCATGGGTTCGAGTCCTGGGGTGGGACAGACTTTTACAGTGCAGTGGTTTAACGTTACTTTCCTGGAAACGCTGCTAAGTTGCCCAAAGCAACCAACCAGATTGCTTCTTTCCTTTTTCACAAGGTCTCTGCAAAATGAAAGAAGCGATCTGATTGGTTGCTATGTGCAACTCAGAAACTTTTCCTGGAACAGTTTTTGAGTTGCCCATAGCAACCAGATTGCTTCTTTCATTTTTCAGAGGCCTTTTCTAAAATGAAGGAAGCAATCTGATTGGTTGCTATGGGCAACTGCACGACTCTTCCTCTAAACTGGTTTTGATGAATCTCCACCATAGAGGGAGATTTATCAAAACCTGTCCAGAGGAAAAGTTTCTGAGTTGCCCATAGCAACCAATCAGATCGCTTCTTTCATTTTTAGAGGCCTTTTCAAAAATGAAGTAAGCAATCTGATTGGTTGCTATGGGCAACTGCACAACTCTTCCTCTATACTGGTGTTCTGCATATGCGCATATTCGCAAATATTGAGCCCTCCCTTCTTTAGTGATATAGGGAACTGTGACTAGTGCATTAACTCTGTGATTTTCTTCCCATAGAAACCAACAGGCCCATTGTGGTATATGGGGATCTCACGGCATGTAAAACAGTAAGATAAGCAGGACTGTCTTAGCAGCACAGTGGATGGGAGACCACCACTGGTTCAAGTCCCAGGGTGGGACAGAGTGTTATAGTGTTGTGGTTTAACTTTACTTTCCTGGAAATGTGTCCCATAGCAACCAATCAGATCGCTTCTTTCATTTTTCACAAGGCCTCTGCAAAATGAAAGAAGCGATCTGATTGGTTGCTATGGGCAACTCAGCAGCTTTTCCTGGAAGTTTCTGAGTTGCCCATAGCAACCAGAGCTGAGCCACGCGGCTAAAAGCGAAAGTAAAAAGTGCCGGTTAACTCAGTGGGCTGTTCGGGATAGCCGCGGCGAAATCGCAGCATCCCGAACAGCTTACAGGACAGCGGGAGGGCCCCTACCTGCCTCCTCGCTGTCCGATCGCCGAATGACTGCTCAGTGCCTGAGATCCAGGCATCAGCAGTCAAGTGGCAGAATCATCGATCACTGGTTTCCTATGAGAAACCAGTGATCAATGATGAAGATCAGTGTGCAGTGTTATAGGTCCCTATGGGAGCTATAACACTGCAAAAAAAAAAGTGAAAAAAAAAAAGTGAATGAATATCATTTAACCCCTCCCCTATTAAAAGTTTGAATCACCCCCCCCTTTTCCCATAAAAATAACACAGTGTAAATAAAAATTAAAATAAACATATATGGTATCACCGTGAGTGGAAATGTCCAAATTATAAAAATATATATAATTAAACTGCTCGGTCAATGGCGTAGGCGCAGAAAAATTCCAAAGTCCAAAATAGTGCATAAGTCAAAATAGCGATCAATAAGTCCTATCAATGCAAAAATGGTACCGTTAAAAACTTCAGATCACGGCGCAAAAAATGAGCCCTCATACCGCCCCATACACGAAAAAATAAAAAAGTTATAGGGGTCAGAAGATGACAATTTTAAACATATTAATTTTCCTGCATGTAGTGATGATTTTTTCCAGAAGTACGACAAAATCTATATAAGTAGGGTATCATTTTAATCGTATGGACCTACAGAATAAAGATAAGGTGTCATTTTTACTGAAAAATGTACTACATAGAAACGGAAGCCCCCAAAAGTTATAAAAACGGCTTTTTTTTTTTCAATTTTGTCGCACAATGATTTTTTTTTCCGTTTCACCGTAGATTTATGGGCAAAATGACTGACGTCATTACAACGTAAAATTGGTGGCGCAAAAAATAAGCAATCATATGGATTTTTAGGTGCAAAATTGAAAGAGTTATGATTTTTTAAAGGCAAGGAGCAAAAAACGAAAATGCAAAAATGGAAAAAACCCCGGTCCTTAAGGGGTTAAGATTTAGCAAATCTGAATTTGTTATTTTCACAAGGAGCACAGAAGAATAAGCACACCAAAATTTGTGATGCAATTTCTCCTTAGTATGGCAGTACCCCATATTTGATGATAAACTACTATTTGAGCACACAGCAGGGCTCAGAATGGAAAGAGCACCATTTTTAAGCAGATTTTACTGGAATGGTTTTTGGGTGCCATGTTACATATGCTGAACCCCTGAAATACCAGTACAATTAAGATCCCTGACAAGTGACCCAATTCTGGAATCTACACTATTCAATGAATTCATCTAGGGGTATAAATGAGCTGAAGCAATCCAGTCTGTTTATTTGGCATAGCCATGCACAGCTAATTGACAGCCCACCTGTCCTATCAGCTACAGGAGTGCTGGGTAAATATGTGTAGAGCATGGTGTGCACGCCTCCTTGGGCTCCTATTTTTAGCTCTGCACTGTGCGTCAAGTTTGCCCTTGATTGTGGTTCACTCCCTCATCAATGCTCTGTTCTGTTATATCTCTGCCTGTGTTTTCCTGAATTTTGTATGTTTTTGAGCACTATCTCGCATGTTGATTCTGTGCCTTGTAGTCATCCTGTTTTTACAGCCAGTTAACAATTTGTTGAAGACAAGCAGACCAAAGACATGGATTACTGGAACCATATCCTGTGGTCCAATGAGTCCAAGATAAGATGGTTCAGATGTTGTCAAGCGTGTGTGTTGGCAACCAGCTGACAAAGACAAGTGTGTCTTGCCTACAGTCAAGAATGGTGGTGGGAATGTCATGATCTTGGCCTGCATGAGTGCTGCTGGCATTGGGGAGCTAGAGGTCATTGAGGGAACCATGGATGCCAACATGTACTGTGAAATACTAAAGCAGAGCATTATCCCCCTCCTTTTGGTGACTCGGCTGCAGGCAGGGCCGGACTGGGTGTGAAAACCAGCCCTGGAAAAAATTACATACCAGCCCCATAGTGTTGCGTCATTTTACGAGCATGTCATCATTTTCTTGTTCATAAAATGTAAAATCATGCATTTTAAAGCATATTAGTTTCCCCCACATTAGGTGCAGTATAGCTCCCCCAGATTAGGTGCAGTATAGTTCCCCCACATTAGGTGCAGTATAGTTCCCCCACATTAGGTGCAGTATAGTTCCACAAAAAGAAGAAAGTCGATCCAGCAATTCCACTAAAACATCGATTTATTGGTTATTCAGCAGCATAAAATATCCCGCATGGATAGAGTTCACCACACACCACCTGGCTAGTGATTCACAGCAAATGGACGCGTTTCGAGCGCATGCGCGCTCTTGATCACCATAACACCTGTGCTCAACCTCCTCCCTTTATGCAAAGCAAAAGGGGGAGGATATCCCATTTAAGACATATCAACAAATGTATAAAATTATTTCATCACACGGACAGGTATAAAAGTTAAAACCAAAGAAAAAACAAAACATGAACCGCAGATGTGAGAGAAAAAAAAAATGCGGTGCACGTTTATGACATTGGAGTAAATGTAGATATTATGCTCATGTATATTAGTGGATGAGGCATATGGAGAAAAGACACACAAGATGTGTAGTGTATGCAGATGGTGTGCAGATGGTGTTGCACTTGCATGTAACTAAAATTGAATAAATTAAATTATGAACTATACAATATAGAAAAAACGCTCACATGGAAAAGAATGTGAATATGGTTCAATAATGATACATGAATTCCTTTTTTTTGTTCAATCCATGTGGTGTTCTTGTTTGCAGCACAAACTGCCAATACGCTTCGCGGCTCAGAAGCCTGCGCTGCAGATCCCCACCACGCGTTTTTTTAAATAGTTTTTCAATAGCATACATTCTGAAACTACTAACGCTGGCATTGTGTGTTTCCCTAAAGTGCATGGACGCTCCGGATTTGTTTCGATTAATGTTCGTGCTGGTTACATCACTGAGGTGTTCCCGAATTCTGGTCTTTAATTTACGGGTTGTGCATCCTATGTATCTTAGATTGCAGGTGACACACTCAATGATGTAAACCACATTGGTGGAGTTGCAATTTAAATGTTGTTTAATTTTATGTATACTGTTGTCTGCTGAATTTTTTAATTCTTTGCATACCTGGGCCACTCCACAGGCTTTGCACCGTGTTGCTCCACATTTGTAGAAACCAACACAGTCCAACCACCTGTTCACACTTGGCGTTTCTGTTGTTACTAAACTGGGGGATAGTTTATCCCTAAGTGTGGCTGCTCTCTTTGGTACCACTGACAGTCCAGATGCCAGAATTTTAGATATTTTTTCATCATCCTTTAGTAGGTGTAGGTGTTTGTAGATTATGTTTTTTATGGTTCTGAATTGTGGACTGTAAGTGATAGCCAAAACTGGTCTGGCAGTAAATTCTCTAAAATTGTGTTTTCTGTGCAGATTAGTTCCAACCTTTTCTTTGGGTCTCACAAGACTGGAGCGGTTCTTGCTATCCACAATGCTCTTGGCTCTGTTAAGACTGGCCTGTTTGTAACCCCGCTTAATCAAACGATTTTCTAACATCTGTGCCTGTATTGTGTGTGAAGTCTGTGAAGTGCAATTCCCCTTCAGCCTTGTGAGCTCCCCTATAGGTATTGCTCGAATGGTTTGGGGGGGGAGGGGGATGATTGCTATCAGCCCTCAAAACAGTATTCCCTGATATGGGTTTTCTATAAGTTTCAGTCTGAATCTGTTGGTCTACAACACCTGTCATTTTTAGATCCCAAAAATTTGTGGTGTTGGAATCTGCATGAAAAGTGAATTGTAAATTAAAATCGTTATTGTTAAGATAACTTATGAACAGTGGTATGGAGGACATATCACCCCTCCAAATGAGGAGATCATCTATGAATCTTCCATACCACTGCACACAACCAGAAAAACAATTGTGGGTGGAAAAAATATGGAGTTCCTCCCAATAAGACATGGTGAGATTTGCCAAAGAGGGGGAGTGTTTTGCCCCCATTGAGACTCCACTGCACTGAATGTAAAATTCTTTGTCAAAATACAAAAAGTTGTGGGTCATCAAAAACCAAGTGAGCTGCTTGATGTACTCACATAGGTCCTTAGTTGTAATCACTATGGCGTTCCAAATGATAATCTAAGGCTTTGAATGCAACAGACCATGGTATACATGTATAAAGCAACACAACGTCGCAAGTTAGCCAACACCGGTTGGATTGCCACTTGAGTGATTCCAGGTCGCTTAATACATCTCTTGAATCTTTTAAATCAATTCAAGACCAGAATTTGGGAACACCTCAGTGATGTAACCAGCACGAACATTAATCGAAACAAATCCGGAGCGTCCATGCACTTTAGGGAAACACACAATGCCAGCGTTAGTATTTACAGAATGTATGCTATTGAAAAACTATTTCAAAAAACGCGTGGTGGGGATCTGCAGCGCAGGCTTCTGAGCCGCGAAGCGTATTGGCAGTTTGTGCTGCAAACGAGAACACCACATGGATTGAACAAAAGAAAGGAATTAATGTATCATTATTGAACCATATTCACATTCTTTTCCATGTGAGCGCTTTTTCTATATTGTATAGTTCATAATTTAATTTATTCAATTTTAGTTACATGCAAGTGCAACACCATCTGCACACCATCTGCATACACTACACATCTTGTGTGTCTTTTCTCCATATGCCTCATCCACTGATATACATGAGCATAATATCTACATTTACTCCAATGTCATAAACGTGCACCGCATTTTTTCTCTCACATCTGCGGTTCATGTTTTGTTTTTTCTTTGGTTTTAACTTTTATACCTGTCCGTGTGATGAAACAATTTTATACATTTGTTGATATGTCTTACACAGGATCTCCTCCCCCTTTTGCTTTGCATAAAGGGAGGAGGTTGAGCACAGGTGTTATGGTGATCAAGAGCGTGCATGCGCTCGAAACGCGTCAATTTGCTGTGAATCACTGGCCAGGTGGTGTGTGGTGAACTCTATCCATGCGGGATATTTTATGCTGCTGAATAACCAATAAATCGATGTTTTAGTGGAATTGCTGGATCGACTTTCTTCTTTTTGTGCTACGTGTATCAGGCCGGGCCAGGCATAGGATCCGTGCAAGACCAGTGGGAGGTGAGCTGAAGATTACTATCTTTCCTTCTCGTTGCAGTATAGTTCCCCCACATTAGGTGCAGTATAGTTCCTCCACATTAGGTGCAGTATAGTTCACCCACATTAGGTGCAGTATAGTTCACCCACATTAGGTGCAGTATAGTTCACCCACATTAGGTGCAGAATAGCTCCCCACATTAGGTGTAGTATAGTTCCCCAACATTAGGTGCAGTACAGTTCCCCCCACATTAGATGCAGTACAGTTCCCCCCACATTAGATGCAGTACAGTTCCCCCACATTAGGTGCAGTACAGTTCCCCACATTAGGTTCAGTACAGTCCCCATATTAGGTGCAATATAGTTCCCCACATTAGGTGCAGTCACTGAGGACAAGCGGGGTTCTGTACACTAAGGACAAGCAGGGCTCTGTACACTGAGGACAAGCGGGGCTCTGTACCTAAGGACAAGCAGGGCTCTGTACACTGAGGACAAGCAGGACTCTGTACACTGAGGACAAGCAGGGCTCTGTACACTGAGGACAAGCAGGGTTCTGTACACTGAGGACAAGCACGGCTGTGTACACTGAGCTCTGTACAAGCAGGGCTCTGTACACTGAGGACAAGAAGGGCTCTGTACACGGAGGACAAGCGGGGCTCTGTACACTGAGGACAAACGGGGCTCTGTACACTGAAGACAAGCAGGGATCTGTACTCTGAGGACAAGCAGGGATCTGTACACTGAGGACAAGCAGGGCTCTGTACACTGAAGACAAGCAGGGCTCTGTATCCTGAGGACAAGCAGGGCTCTGTATCCTGAGGACAAGCGGGGCTCTGTACACTGAGGACAAGCAGGGCTCCCCACACTGAGGACAAGCAGGGCTCTGTACACTGACGACAAGCAGGGCCCTGTACACTGAGGACAAGCAGGGCTCTGTACACTGAGGACAAGCAGGGCTCTGTACACTGAGGACAAGCAGGGCTCTGTACACTGAGGACAAGCAGTTCTCTGTACACTGAGGACAAGCAGGGCTTTGTACCTGAGGACAAGCGGGGCTCTGTACACTGAGGACAAACGGGGCTCTGTACACTGAGGACAAGCGGGGATCTGTACACTGAGGACAAGCAGGGCTCTGTACACTGAGGACAAGCAGGGCTCTGTACACTGAGGACAAGCAGGGCTCTGTACACTGAGGACAAGCAGGGCTCTGTACACTGAGGACAAGCAGGGCTCCGTACACTGAGGACAAGCAGGGCTCTGTACACTGAGGACAAGCAGGGCCCTGTACACTGAGGACAAGCAGGGCCCTGTACACTGAGGACAAGCAGGGCTCTGTACACTGAGGACAAGCAGGGCTCCTCACACTGAGGACAAGCAGGGCTCTGTACACTGACGACAAGCAGGGCCCTGTACACTGAGTACAAGCAGGGCTCTGTACCCTGAGGACAAGCAGGGCTCTGTACACTGAGGACAAGCGGGGCTCTGTACACTGAGGACAAACGGGGCTCTGTACACTGAGGACAAGCGGGGCTCTGTACACTGAGGACAAGCGGGGCTCTGTACACTGAGGACAAGCGGGGCTCTGTACACTGAGGACAAACGGGGCTCTGTACACTGAGGACAAGCGGGGCTCTGTACACTGAGGACAAGCAGGGCTCTGTACACTGATGACAAGCAGGGCTCTGTACACTGAGGACAAGCAGGGCTCCGTACACTGAGGACAAGCAGGGCTCTGTACACTGAGGACAAGCAGGGCCCTGTACACTGAGGACAAGCAGGGCTCTGTACACTGAGGACAAGCAAGGCCTGTACACTGAGGACAAGCAGGGCTCTTTACACTGAGGACAGCCCCCCCCCCCCCCCCAATCCTCAAGTAGAAAAACAAAGGAGTTGTAGTTGTAGTTCTACCAGCTAGCCAGTGGGAGGTAGATGCGGGCAGATGGCCGGGGAGCGGAGCTTCACAAAAAGTTGTACAAAAAGTAGCAGTTTGCGACTTTTTTGTGCACCTTTTTTTTTAAATGCTACAGCACGTTTTGTAAGCCAGGTCTGACCTGGCTTAAATTTGCCACTTATTTTAAGGGGGTTTGGACTGGGACCAAAAATACACCCTGACATTTAAGAATAAGCAGTCCATTATTTTTTTTTGGGTGGGGTCTGAATGCTGGGACCTCCACCAATCACCTTGCTTCAAGTTGCTCTCCAGCTGTTGCAAAGCTACAACTCCCATCATGTCTGGAGCCTCAGGCATTATGGTATGCAGTTTTGTAACAGCTGAAGACCACAGATTAGAGTACAGTGTCCCCATCATCACTGCAGAACTTACAACTTACAGCAGTGATGGGACAGTCAGGAGAATACACAATAATATCACTGACCTGAGTGATGTCTTCTCTGTTGTCGTTCCTTTTCCTCTGGTCCAGACGCCAGATCTTCTTCCAGCTCCATCTTCTCTGCAGAGTCTGAGGCCCGAACTTCATTGTCTCCTCACTGTGTCAGCAGATCCTCATCCTCTGTATGACGACAATAATCATTATAATACTGCCAGATACTGTGCCCTAAATAAAATACTGACACCCACTGCACCCACTGAATGTAATACTGCCACACACTGTACTCACTGAATATAATACAGCCATACACTGAGCCCTGAATATAATACTGCCATACACTGCACCCCAAATATAATACTGCAATACACTGAGCCCTGAATATAATACTGCCATACACTGCGCCCCAAATATAATACTGCCATACACTGAGCCCTGAATGTAATACTGCCAGACACTGCGCCCCAAATATAATACTGCCATACACTGAGCCTTGAATATAATACTGGCATACACTGCGCCCCAAATATAATACTGCCACACATTGAGCCCTGAATATAATACTGCCATACACTGCGCCCCAAATATAATACTGCCATACACTGCGCCCTGAATATAATACTGCCATACACTGCGCCCTGAATATAATACTGCCATACACTGCACCCTGAATATAATACTGCCATACACTGCGCCCTGAATATAATACTGCCATACACTGCGTCCTGAGTATAATACTGCCATACACTGTGCCCTGAATATAATACTGCTATACACTGCGCCCTGAATATAATACTGCCATACACTGTGCCCTGGATATAATACTGCCATACACTGCGCCCTGAATATAATACTGCTATACACTGCGCTCTGAACATAATACTGCCATACACTGCGCCCTGAATATAATACTGCCATACACTGCGCCCTGAATCTAATACTGCCATACACTGCGCCCTGAATATAATACTGCCATACACTGTACCCTGAATATAATACTGCCATACACTTCACCCCAAATATAATACTGCCATACACTGAGCCCTGAATATAATACTGCCATACACTGCGCCCCAAATATAATACTGCCATACACTGAGCCCCGAATATAATACTGCCAGACACTGCGCCCCAAATATAATACTGCCATACACTGAGCCCTGAATATAATACTGGCATACACTGCGCCCCAAATATAATACTGCCACACACTGAGCCCTGAATATAATACTGGCATACACTGCACCCCAAATATAATACTGGCATACACTGAGCCCTGAATATAATACTGCCATACACTGTGCCCCAAATATAATACTGCCATACACTGCGCCCTGAATATAATACTGCCATACACTGCGCCCTGAATATAATACTGCCATACACTGCGCCCTGAATCTAATACTGCCATACACTGCGCCCTGAATATAATACTGCCACACACTGTACCCTGAATATAATACTGCCATACACTGCACCCTGAATATAATACTGCCATACACTGCGCCCTGAATATAATACAGCCATACACTGCACCCTAAATATGATACTGCCATACACTGCGCCCTGAATATAATACTGCCACACACTGTACCCTGAATATAATACTGCCATACACTGTACCTTGAATATTATTCTGCCATACACTGCGCCCCGAATATAATACAGCCATACACTGCACCCTGAATATAATACTGCCATACACTGCGCCCTGAATATAATACTGCCATACACTCCACCCTTAATATAATACTGCTATACACTGCGCCCTGAATATAATACTGCCATACACTGTGCCCTGAATATAATACTGCCATACACTGTGCCCTGAATATAATACTGCTATACACTGCGCCCTGAATATAATACTGCCATACACTGCGCCCTGAATATAATACTGCCATACACTGCGCTCTGAATATAATACTACCATGCACTGTGCCCTAAACATAATACTGCCATTAGTCTTTGGATTAGCCTTTGGATAGGAGATAAGTTATAGATTGCGGGGGGGTCCAAGCATTGAGACCCACCACGATCTCCTGCATGGAGCCCAGTCATTATGCCAGAAGCCGACGTCTGACCCCAGAGGAAGCCATGGTCGGCACGCTCCCTCCATGTATCTCTATGGAGTACACGGAGGGGTGTGTCGTCCGGCACTTCGTGCGGAGTCGGCATACCTCTTTTCCAGCTGACTGCCAAGGCAGTTCCAGGCTCCCAGCTTTACGGCATGAAGACGCAGGGGGGAATGACGCCGCACGTGACGGCGCTCGTGACGTCGCACGTGACTCCCCTGCGCTCCCAGGGCTGGACAGGGTGGCAGACAGAGCGGGGGGACACAGAACGGAGCGGGCAGCAAATTTTCAGCCCCCCCCGGACTGCGGACCTGGCCGCCCCTAAGCGGGCGCTTGGTCCGCCTAGTTATAGAGCCGGGCCTGCAGGCGGCCTGTGCGGCCGCCTGAGCAGCCCGCTGGTCCTATTTTCATGTAGGGGCTTGGAGCCCCTACGTTAATCCGGCCCCAAAGTGGCCCCAGGCCCAGCGGCCCACCAGGATAGATCCTGGTATCCCGGTATGCCAGTCTGGGCCTCACCACAGGGCAGTATCCCAACATGATAATGACCCCAAACACAACTCCAAGCTGACCATTGCATTGTTAAAGAAGTTGAGGGGAAAAGCGATGGACTGGTCAAGCATGTCTCCAGACCAAAACACCGTTGAGCATCTGTGGGGCATCCTCAAACGGAAGGTGGGGATGGTGGGGAGGGGGGATGTGAAATGCAAGATCTTTAACATCCACCAACTCTGTAATGTCATCATGGAGGGTTGGAAGAGGACTTCAGTGGCAACCTGTGAAGCTCTTGTTAACTCCATGCCAAAGAGGCTTAAGACAGTGCTGGAAAATAATGGTTGACATTTTGGACATTTTCACTTAGGGGTGTACTCACTCTTGTTGCCAAGGTTTAGACGTTAAAGGAGTACTCTGGGATGGGAAAATTGTCATTCATACTGCCGGCAGTAAAAAAAAAATTAAGAGGTACATACCTTCCGTCGCTCCTCCGGTAACCCGCTCCGGCCTCTGCGGCGATCCTCTTCCTGGTTTCCGGTGGTCGGTGAGTCATAGTGCACTTAGCCAATCACCGGCCGCAGCGAGGTGCTGCCTCGGCTGGCAATAGGCTGAGCGGCAGTGTGACGTTTTCGACCCTGGCCCCTTTTGCTGGGGCCGAAAACATCACACTGCCGCTCAGCCTCTCACCGGGCGAGCTGGGGCTTCGCCTTTGTAGTGTTCATGGGCCCTCACCATGCTGGGAGCCACTACCTGAGAGAACAAGCACATTCTTAACAGAGGTCTCTCAGGTGACTCCTAATGAACCAAATCAACTCCTAGCAGAAGTGAATGTTATTGAAGGAAAAGTTGTCCTTTGTTCCCGAACTGTGTTTTTGACCCAACCTGAGCTGAAGGAATGCATTGTTCTCCCATGTTCATACTCTATACTCTCCCTATGTTCATACCCATGCCACTTTAGCAGTCATACTGCCATTATTTTTCATTTTTTCTTTCATAGTTTTTTTCAGTAATAATATTTTATTGGGGAAATTGGTATTTTTTCATGATTTTTTTAAATACTTTTTCTAAAACTTTTTTTTTACTTAAAAAAAAAAAAATTCTATAACCTCACTCATAATGAGAACAGAGATCAAATGTCCCAGAGTGAATGGAGTGCCAATGTGCATGTTGTGCTTCTGCCCAATTCTCTCTCCATAGGACTTCTAAACATTGCCAGGCACTGAACTGAATGCCCATCTTGGTCTGTTTTATGGCTTTAAAAACTAACCAACCTTTTGTGTGTAAACACAATTTGGTGCTGGGTTACGATAGGTATCCACTTTACTTGAGCAACATTACATGCTGAAGTGAAGATCCGCTGTGGCTGCCCCTTTCAAATAATGCCATGTAGTACTTGCCTTAGATGGTTGCCCAGCTTAGGCTTCTTTCACATTGTGTTTGAGGCTCCATTACAAACGGACGTTATTGTAATGGAGCCTAACGGGAGTTGTAATGGGTAAAGAGGATCCCATTCACTTGAATGGGATTTCTCTAACATTCGTTATAACTGCGGCTGAAGATAGCAGGAGAAAAAGATGTGTCATGCACAAATTTTTCTCCCGCTATCTTCCTAACGGACATCACCTACCGGGTAAAGACGGTAGTAAGAAAGGAGCCTTAAATGTCCTGAGTTATTGGCAGGTTAGTTTAAGTATAATATGTGTTTATTGATTTGCAGTTCCTGGCTCCCTGCAGTTCCATCGAGAGTTGTCTGTCCCATCAGATTACTGAACATTTATTAACATCAATTAAGAGTTTGATATTTTACCTTTTGCATTAAAACATTAATGAGAATTAAACTTGAGTGGAACATTGAGTGGTCTATGGAAACTGTATATCAGTTAGAATGTGTCTGGGCCCCATAGTTTCCATAGCAACACATTTATAGTTTCCAAGCAGTGGTTCATAATCTATTTCAGCAACAGACTGCCTTAGTTGCTATAGCAGCAATGCAGGCCCTGCCAGCCCTTATTGAAATCCTGTGCTAAAATGATGTCTTGCATATGTAAGCTACATACAGTACAGTACTTGTCGATGGTTTTGTTCAGAATACCCTCTTTCATTTTATTTACCACAGAATTCTAACATAATGTAAGAGGATGTTTGGGATCCTCATTGTCCACCCAGCCACAAATTCCCCTTACGATGTCAACAGGTACAATGGTCCCTCAAGTTACAATATTATTGGTTTCAGGTTGACCATTGTGAGTTAAAAATATTGTATCTTCAGGTCAGAACTTTATGGAAAATGGGTACCGTATTTTTCTCCGTATAAGACGCACTTTTTCTTCCCCAAAACTGGGGGTAAAAAGTCTATGCGTCTTATACGACGAATACACCCCTATCGCGGTGGTCCCTGCGGCCATCAACGGCCGGGGCCCGCGACTAATACAGGACATCACCGATCGCGATGATGCCCTGTATTAACCCTTCAGACGCGGCGATCAAAGCTGACCGCCGCGTCTGAAGGGAAAGTGACACTAACCCGGCTGTTCAGTCAGGCTGTTCGGGACCACCCCGATTTCACTGCGGCGGTCCCGAACAGCCTGACTGAATAGCCGGGTTAGTGCTTACAGGACACCGGGAGGGACCTTACCTGCCTCCTCGGTGTCTTCTCCATTCAGGGATCCCCTGTATGGCCGGCGCTCTCCTTCCTCATCATCACGTCGTCGCGTACGTGCGTCAGCGTGCGTAACAAAGTGATGACGGCGACGGAGAGCAAGGATACCCGGCCGGCAGCAGAGACGTTCAGCAGCAGGCCGGCAGCAGAGCAACGGGGAGACGGCGACAGCGATGGAGCGACATCCAGGGCAGCAGAGACGGGTCCGGAGCGGCAGGGACAAGTGAGTACTACCTCCTATGCAGTGGTCTTCAATCTGCGGACCTCCAGATGTTGCAAAACTACAACTCCCAGCATGCATGCTGGGAGTTGTAGTTTTGCAACATATGGAGGTCCGCAGGTTGAAGACCACTATTGGGTTCAAAATCTTAAATTTTTTAGATTTTGCACCTAAAAATAGGGTACATCTTATACGCCGTTGCGTCCTATAGGGCGAAAAATACGGTAATTGTTCCCAAAGCCCCTAAGATCTCAATCTAAAATAAGAAATAAATGAAGATTTAAGAAAAATAATCTGATAACTAACACTGCTAAAGCAAGTCTTTACAGATGGAAGTCAGAGAGAGCTGCTTGGGGCTGTAAATAACTTTTTGTTAAGGGCAGGAGCCTTTTCAGGGTAATGTATAGAACACACAATGTATAGGAAAAAATGAAGCTGCCTTCACCTGCTCATCCTAGCATAGATAAATAATGGCGAAGAACATGTAGTACCACTCTGCAAAGTATACAAAAAGAAGGTTGAGGCCGCACTCTTGGTGCACTTTTTGTTCCAAACATGTCCCCCATCCACCAAGTGGAGGTTGATTCACTTCGGACGGGACCCTAATACGCTCATTTCACTCACCTCTGCAGTAAAAGTGTTTTACTAGTGAAATGCCGCTTCTGAATGGATCTTTCAGCCATTGACACATGTCACGGATCCGGACTGCCTGTGGCATTGTATGATGAGTATGGTTAAAACACATAATGGTCCAGGAATATTGAGGGATCACTGTACAATGGGGATCAAAAGTTTGGGCACCCCAGGTAAAAAAATTGTATTAACCCCTTAAGGACTTAGCCCTTTTTCCCCTTAAGGTTTTTTAGCAATTCTGACCACTGTCACTTTAAACATTAATAACTCTGGAATGCTTTTACTTATCATTCTGATTCCGAGATTGTTTTTTCATGACATATTCTACTTTAACTTAGTGGTAAATTTTTGTGGTACATTGCATCCTTTCTTGGTAAAAAATCCCCAAATTTGATGAAAAATGAAAATGAAAATTTAGCATTTTTCTAACTTTGAAGCACTCTGCTTGTAAGGAAAATGGATTTTCAAAATACATTTTTTTTGGGTTCACATATACAATATGTCTACTTTATGTTTGCATCATAAAATTTATGAGTGTTTACTTTTGGAAGACACCAGAGGGCTTCAAAGTTCATCAGCAATTTTCACATTTTTCACAAAAATTTTAAGCTCACTATTTTTCAGTGACCAGTTCAGTTTTGAAGTGGATTTGAAGGGTCTTCATATTAGAAATACCCCACAAATTACCCCATTATAAAAACTGCACCCCCCCCCCAAAGTATTCAAAATGACATTCAGTAAGTGTTTTAACCTTTTAGATGTTTCACAGGAATAGCAGCAAAGTGAAGGAGAAAATTCAAAATCTTCATTTTTTACACTCGCATGTTCTTGTAGACCCAATTTTTTAATTTTTGCAAGGGGTAAAAAGAGAAAATTTTTACTTGTATTTGAAACCCAATTTCTCTCGAGTAAGGACATACCTCATATGTCTATGTTAATTGTTCGGCAGGCGCAGTAGAGGGCTCAGAAGGGAAGGAGCGACAAATGGTTTTTGGGGGGCATGTCACCTTTAGGAAGCCCCTATGGGGCCAGGACAGCAAAAAAAAATAAAACACATGGCAAAAAAAAAAAAAAAAAAGCATACCATTTTGGAAACTAGACCCCTCGGGGAACATAACAAGGGGTAAAGTGAACCTTAATACCCCACAGGTGATTCACAACTTTTGCATATGTAAAAAAAAAAAATGTTTTTACCTAAAATGCTTGGTTTCCCTAAAATTTGACATTTAATTAACTCCCAAAATTTGAAGCCCAATTTCTCCCAATTCAGAAAAGTGCTTTGCTGGTGCACTACAGGTCTTAGAAGAGAAGGAGTCACATTTGGCTTTTAGAAAGCAAATTTTGCTCTGGGGGCATGCCGCATTTAGGAAGCCCCTATGGTGCCAGAACAGCAAAAAAAAAAAACAACACATGGCATACTGTTTTGGAGACTAGACCCCTCGGGGAATGTAACAAGGGGTAAAGTGAACCTTAATACTCCACAGGTGTTTCACGACTTTTGCATATGTTAAAAAAAATTTTTTTTTCCCTAAGATGCTTGTTTTCCCAAACATTTTACATTTTTAAAATGGGTAATAGCAGAAAATAGTCCCAACATTTGAAGCCCAATTTCTCCCGATTCAGAAAACACCCCATATGGGGGTGAAAAGTGCTCTGCTGGCGCACTACAGGTCTCAGAAGAGAAGGAGTCACATTTGGCTTTTTGAAAGCAAATTTTCCTCTGGGGGCATGCCGCATTTAGGAAGCCCCTATGGTGCCAGAACAGCAAAGAAAAAACTCACATGGCATGCCATTTTGGAAACTAGACCCTTCGGGGAACGTAACAAGGGGTAATGTGAACCTTAATACCCCACAGGTGTTTCACGACTTTTGCATATGTAAAAAAAATTTTTTTTTTACCTAAAATGCTTGGTTTCCCCAAAATTTTACATTTTAAAAAAGTGTTATAGCAGAAAATACCCGCCAAAATTTGTAACACAATTTCTCCCGAGTACGGCGATGCCCCATATGTGACCCTAAACTGTTGCCTTCAAATACGACAGGGCTCCAAAGCGAAAGAGCGCCATGCACATTTGAGGCCTAAATTAGGGATTGCATAGGGGTGGACATAGGGATATTCTACACCAGTGATTCCCAAACAGGGTGTCTCCAGCTGTTCTAAAACTCCCAGCATGCCTGGACAGTCAGTGGCTGTCTGGCAATACTGGGAGTAGTTGTTTTGCAACAGCTTGAGGCTCCGTTTTGGAAACAGTGGCGTACCAGACGTATTTCATTTTTATTGGGGAGGGGAGGGGGGTTGTGTAGGGGTATGTGTATATGTAGTGTTTTTTACTTTTTCTTTTATTGTGTGTTAGTATAGTGTAATGTAGTGTTTTTAGAGTACAGTCACATGGGCGGGGGTTCACAATAGTTTCTTGCTGGCAGTTTGAGCTGCAGCAGAAAATTTGCCGCAGCTCAAACTTGCAGCCGGATACTTACTGTAAACCTCCTCCCATGTGAGTGTACCCTGTACATTCACATTGGGGGGAGAAACATCCAGCTGTTGCAAAACTACAACTCCCAGCATGTACGTTCTATCAGTGCATGCTGGGAGTTGTAGTTTTGCAACAGCTGGAGGCATGCTACTTTGGCTGGGGATGCTGGGGATTGTAGTTATGCAACAGCTGGAGACACACTGGTTTGCTACTTAACTCAGTGTATCACAACAAGTGTGCCTCCAGCTGTTGCAAAACTACAACTCCCAGCATGTACAATGAATGCTGGGAGTTGTAGTTTGCAACAGCTGGAAGCACACCGGTCGTGAAACACTGAGTTAAGTAAAAAAAAAAACTCTGTGTTTCACAACCAGTGTGCCTTCAGCTGTTGCAAAACTACAACTCTCAGCAGTCACCGACAGCCAACGGGCATGCTGGGAGTTGTAGTTATGCAACCAGCAGATGCACCACAACAACTCCCAGCATGCACTTTAGCTGATTGTGCAAGCTGGGAGTTGTAGTTATACAACAGCTGAAGGTACACTTTTCCATAGAAAAAATGTGCCTCCAGCTGTTGTAAAACTATAAGTCCCAGCATGCCCATAAGGGAATGCTGGGAGTTGTGGTGGTCTGCCTCCTGCTGTTGCATAACTACAGCTCCCAGCATGCCCTTTTTGCATGCTGGGAGCTGTTGCTAAGCAACAGCAGGAGGCTGTAACTCACCTCCAACTGCTGCTCCCACACACATGTCAGTCCCTCGCCGCTGCCGCTCCTGGGGCCCCGATCCCAACATTGACGCCGGGGATGAGGGTCCCCAGCTGCCGGGGTCCTCTTCCTGCACCCGCTCACGTCCTCCGGAAGAGGGGCGGAGCGGGTTGCGGGAGTGACACCCGCAGCAGGTGCCCTGATTGGTCAGCCAGAAACTGCCGCAGACCCGATTGACCCGGAATCTGCCGCAGATCGCTGGGCTGAATTGTACAGCGATCTACGGCCATCCCCGACATGGGGGTTCATCATGACCCCCCTGGGCGAAATGCTGCGATGCCTGCTGCTCCGCTCCAGCTGGCTGGGGGGGGGGCCGGGAAAGCTCATGACGTTGTCATACGTCATGAGTCCTTAAGGACTCTGAAATGAAGACGTATGAGAACGTCATTAGTCCTTAAGGGGTTAATGTTCATAAAGAAGCCAAGGAAAGGTATAAAAATCTCCAAAAGGCATCAAATTACAGATTAGACATTCTTATAATATGTCAACAAAAGTTAGATTTTATTTCCATCATTTACACTTTCAAAATTACAGAAAAAAAATTGGCGTCTGCAAAAGTTTGGGCACCCTGCAGAATTTATTGCATGCACTGCCCCCTTTGCAAAGCTGAGACCTGCCAGTGTCATGGATTGTTTTCAATCCTCATCTGGGAACACCAGGTGATGTCAATCTCAAAGGTTTTAAATGCCCAGACTCATCTGACCTTGCCCCAACAATCAACACCATGGGTTCTAAGCAGTTGTCTAGAAATCTGAAACTGAAAATAGTTGATGCTCACAAAGCTGGAGAATGCTATAAGAAGATAGCAAAACGTTTTCAGATGTCAATATCCTCTGTTCAGAATGTAATTAAGAAATTGCAGTCATCAGGAACAGTGAAAGTTAAAGCAAGATCTGGAAGACCAAGAAAAATATCAGACAGAATAGCTTGCAGGATTGTGAAAAAAAACAAACACATTTGACTGCACAATCCCTCCAGAAAGATCTGGCAGAGTTGTGTTACACTATTTCACTATAAAGAGATACTTGTACAAATATGGTCTTCATGGAAGAGTTATCAGAAGAAACCCTCTTCTACGTCCTCACCACAAATATCAGCGTTTGAACTTTGCAAATGAACATATAGACAAGCCTGATGCATTTTTAAAACAAGTTCTGTGGACCGATGAGGTTAAAATTGAACTTTTTGGCCGGAATGAGTAAAGGTACGTTTGGAGAAGAAGGGGAACAGAATTTAATGAAAAGAACCTCTGTCCAACTGTTAAGCATGGGGTGGATCAATCATGCTTTGGGGTTGTATTGCAGCCAGTGGCACAGGGAACATCTCACGAGTAGAAGGAAAAATGTATTCAATAAAATTTCAGCAAATTTTGGATGCTAACTTGACGTCATCTGTGAAAAAGCTGAAGTTAAAGAGAGGATGGCTTCTACAAATGGATAATGGTCCTAAACATACCTCGAAATCCAAGGGGGGTTACATCAAGAGGCGTAAACTGAAGGTTTTGCCATGGCCTTCACAATCTCCTGACCTCAACATAATTGAAAATATATGGATAGACCTTAAAAGAGCAGTGCGTGACAGAAAGCCCAGAAATCTCAAAAAACTGGAAGACTTTTTTAAGGAAGAATGGGCAAAGATACCTCAAACCAGAATTGAAAGACTCTTGGCTGGCCACAAAAAGCATTTACAAGCTGGGATACTTGCCAAAGGGGGCAGTACAAGATATTAACTCTGCAGGGTGCCCAAACTTTTGCAGACGCCATTTTTTTGTTTTCTGTTATTTTGAAAGTGCAAATGATGGAAATAAAATCTAACTTTTGTTGACATATTATAAGAATGTCTAATCTGTAATTTGATGCCTTTTGAAGATTTTTACATCTTTCCTTGGCTTCTTTATGCACATTAATACAATTTATTACCTGGGGTGCCCAAATTTTTGATCCCCACTGTAATCTAAGGAACTTTAAGCTGCTTGGATATTGTTTTTTAACCTTTACATTTAACATACATCTCCTGAGACAAGTCTCTCTTTGGCTTTCTTTCGTCCATGCTCAATGTGGTGCACACCATTACACCAAACAGCAGAGTGACTACTTTTTACCCTTGAGATAGGCAGACTGACGGATTACAAGTTTGGAGACAACTGTGACAATAACTGCAGGACACAACTTAGTTCAGCTACAATATAAAAGCAATTTTCATTTTTTTATCATTTAATTTTTCTGTGAATTTTTGTTCATTATTACTTTAGTCAGTTTTAAGTTACTGTATTTCACAGAACATTGTGGGTTTTTTGTCTTTAACAGATGGGTACGAAAAGTTTTGTCCACATCTGTACATTGTCTAATTGTCAATGTTTTGATATAGAACACGATATTTGGGGAGTACAAGTCTGTAGGTTATCTATTACTGTAAGTACTCAGCTGGATAGATATATCCAATGCAATTAGATATCTGACATCTAAAGGTGTACATGGGGGGGGGGGGGGGGTTGCCAACAAGGCCTTACTGTCAGTTTAGAATGTAGCCTGTGTAGGAGGTTAGCTCTGTAGAAAAAATCATATAGCAGCAAATTAGCAGTTATAGACAGAGACATGAAAATAATGTTTAAACATCGCTTCTCGTGTTTTTGTTTTGGAGTAACAAAACAAATACAACCATCACACTCAGGCAGAAGCAAAAATTTATGTCCATTGTTAACTATACATAAAACTGAATTGTCTATACAGGAGGCTTACTACCAGACATCCAACACAACAGTCAACAAATGTGTTACAGGTTACAATGTTCCCTTTTTAGGCTGCAAACCTTCAGATTCAAACTTTCATAAGTGGTGCAGGTTTCTCACAGCTTCTCTTGCAGAGTGGTTTTCAGCTAGTTTTAGAACCTGTGCTTTTTTGGGCTATTCTGAAAACATGATGTGGCACAGAAAGGGGATGAAAGGCCCCACTACACAAACCTGTCTCTTATTCCATAAAAATTTGCTTCTCGGCCTTTTGGCTAAGATCAAGTGTAGTACCTTTCCTGTTAGTTGGCGGTGTGGAAGACAACCAAGGCAGGATGGGGAACCACACAGTAGGACGAGTGTACCAGGGATGGCTGTGTAGCACAGCAGTTATCCCTGATGAAACCTGTTCCATGCTGGATCTAGCCTTAAGGTCCGGGTAAAGTGAAGGCCGAGGTGCACAAGTGCCCTGGGAGTGATGACCCCAGGGTGCCGGAATTCACTTGGGATTGTCAACCCCAATTGAAGGAAAGCACGTAGCACGCACTTTTTCTCTCACTCTTCTGAGCACTTACCCTTAGGATCCCAGCATTCCGGCTAGGATCGGGGTATTTTTATAGATCCGGTCGGATGTCCTGGCAGTATTACACACTGCGCACATCCACTTACCGTATTTGTCGGCTTATAACACGCACTTTTAAAACTTAAATTTAAGGCAAAAAGCATGCCTGCGTGTTATACGCTGATAAATCTTCTGGTCACTGATTTAAAGCGGACCGCAGCAGCTTGTGAAGTATTAGCAGTACGGCCGCGGTCACTTTAAATCAGTGACCAGCGGCGTCTTCTCCCCGCTCTGATTAAAATTTTTCTTACCTCCCCCTCCCTCATCATTCCCCCTTTTCCCTGCTTTTCATAGTTTTTTTTATTCTCCTTACCTGGCTGCGCTTTGGCAGGCCAGGTCAAGCGGGGGGTCTTGCGGGCTGTGGTCAGTGAAGCAGATGAATGACGTCCTCTGCCGGCTTCTCTGCACGGCATCAGTGACGTCACTTTTCATATCCTGTAGTCACCGCACTCCGAACTCTGACTCGCAGTGGTTGCAGGAAATGAAAAGTGACGTCCCTGATGCCGCGCAGAGAAGCCGACAGAGGACATCATTCATCTGCTTCACTGACCACAGCCCGCAAGATCCCCTGCCTCACCTGGCCTGCCGAAGCGCAGCCAGGAAAGGAAAAAAAAATAAAAACTATGAAAAGCATAGGGAAAGGGGGGAATGATGAGGGAGGGGAAGAATAGCAAAGGAGGAACATGATGGGGGGATGATGAGAGAGGGGGAGATGACAAGGGGGGAATGATGGGGGGCATGATAAGACAGGGTGGGGGATAATGAGACAGGAGGAAATTATGGTGGGGGAGGCACTAAAGGCTTAATGTCTGTATGGCTAGTGGTGGTCTATGACAGGGGGAAATGATGAGACATGGGGGGATGATGAGACATGGGGGGTGGCGATGAGAGGGGTAAATGTGGCACAGGGACTGATAAAAGGGAAGGAATGATGTGGCACTGGAGGGGACGGGACCAAACTGAGGTGCAGAAGAAAAGGAAGTTGGGGGGATGATGTGGCATTTAGTCCAAGTCATTTATTTTACATTTTATTTATATTTTTTAAATTTCACTGTTAAACTGGGGGTGCTTATTATACGCCAGTGTGTTTTATACGCCGATAAATATGGTATTTATTTATTTATAATTTTTGTCACTGTGTCCACTTTTGTGTTCTGTTTGTCCACTAGGATTTGGTAGGGTGCGGTAGCCCTTCTGGGTGTCCCTCCTGCCGGTCTCGGGGAGGTGTGTGGCCATCAGGTTCCTCACCTCCCTGCTATACCCTGTGGCATCCATGCTTTTTACTGGTTTTACTGGTTCCTTGGTGACAACCTGGTTACATAGTTACATAGTTGCATAGTTACATAGTTAGTACGGTCGAAAAAAGACATATGTCCATCAAGTTCAACCAGGGAATTAAGGGGTAGGGGTGTGGCGCGATATTGGGGAAGGGATGGGATTTTATATTTCTTCATAAGCATTAATGTTATTTTGTTCCATGAATTTATCTAATCCTGTTTTAAAGCTGTTAATTGTTCCTGCTGTGAACAGTTCCTGAGGTAGACCGTTCCATAAATTCACAGTCCTCACGGTAAAGAAGGCGTGTCGCCCCTTGAGACTAAACCTTTTCTTCTCCAGAAGGAGGGAGTGCCCCCTTGTCCTTTGGGGGGGTTCAACCTGGAACAGTTTTTCTCCATATTTTTTGTATGGGCCATTAATATACTTATATACGTTTATCATATCCCCCCCTTAAACGTCTCTTCTCAAGACTAAACAATTGTAACTCCTTTAATCTCTCCTCATAGCTAAGATGTTCCATGCCCCATATTAGTTTAGTCGCGCGTCTCTGCACCCTTTCCAACTCCGCAGTGTCCCTTTTATGGAAAGCCCAATATGTATTTCTCCAACTTAGCTGGTGCACTTAATAATTTACCTCTCTCACTCTCTCGATTACCTCAGATTACCTTGTCATTTTGTGAGGATGTTTTTCTCTACAGCACCAAAACACTGTACAGACTGTACAGACTGTATCTGCTCTTATATTCTGATAAAAAAAAAATCACCATAAAAGGTGATAACATAATATTACAGAGGGATCTGGGGAGGCTGGAGGCTTGGGCACAGACATGGCAAATTAAGTTTGATGTGGAGAAAGGTAAGGTTATGCACTTGGGCCATAACAACAAAATGTACAATTATGTGCTAAATAATAAGACATTAGGTAAAACTTCTACCGCAAAAGACTTGGGGGTATTGGTGGAGAGTAAGCTCAACTTTACTGATCAGTGCCAGGCAGCTGCTGACAAGGCTAACAAAATCATGGGATGTATCAAGAGAGGGATAGAGGCACGTGATAAGGACATAGGTTTGCCTCTGTATAAATCACTATTCAGACCACATATGGAGTATTGTGTCCAATTCTGGGCACCTGTATATAAGAAGGACATGGCTGAACTGGAGAGGATGCAGAGGAGGGGATAAAGATAATTAATGGTATGGGAGGATAACAGGACCAAGAATGGTTATCAACCTCGTTTAGAGAAAAGACATCTTAGGGGCGATCTGATCACAATGTACAAATATATGAATGGACAGTACAGAGATTAGGGATCGACCGATATCGATTTTTTAGGGCCGATACCGATACACTGTGGAGGTTAGGGCCGTTAGCCGATAACTTATACCGATATTCCGGTATAAGTTAACGCCTATTTAACCCCCCCCCCCCCCCCGGGCACACCGCTGCAGATCATTGATTTAAAGCGGGCGCTTTAAATCAATGAATAGCAGTGGCTTTTGCGGTGCCAGAGACCGCCATCACCACCCGCTTCTCTCCTCCTGCCTGTCCTGGGGTCCTCCTGAGTCCTATCCCCACCTATCGTCACTGTGCGCCCTGACGGTGACGTCACGTTGAGGACGTCACTCGTCATTGCGCAGCGCAGAGGGTAACACAGGACGCTGCAGGAGCCAGAAGTTGCGTGGACCCCGGGAACAGGTAATTATAAAACCGGGAATGGGGGAGGCAATGGCGCAGTGGCGGTGGCGGTCTGTGGCTGGGGCCATGCGGTGGGGGGGGTGTTGGCGTTGCAGTGGGCGGGGCATTATCGGCAAGGTAATTGCCGATACCGATAATGTCCAAAATGGTGAATATCGGCCAATAATATCGGCCAAACTGATAATCGGTCAATCCCTAACAGAGATCTTTCTATTGATCTTTTCTTACCTTGAGACTATGGAACTCTCTTCCACATAATGTTGTGATGTCTGACTCAATAAGCATGTTCAAGGGGGGCCCGGATGTTTTTCTGGAAAAATATAGTATTACATGTTGTGGACACTAGATTTATGGGGATAGAATGTTCATCCAGGGATTTATTCTGATCGCCATATTGGGGTCGGGAAGGAATTTTTTCTCTGTCATGGGGCAATTGGCATCGGCCTCTGTTTTTGTTGCCTCTGGATCAACACAGTAGGGTTTTAGGTTGAACTAACTGGACTCTTGCCTTTTTTGAACCTTACAAAATATGTTACTTTGTTACTAAAATACAAGCATAATACTGGAATAATTTTTGCATTTGGATGTGCGTACTTTTTGATGTGACTATCTATGGGCATGAAGTGCTTACCGACCCTGCACCTCCTGCGATCAGACACCCTTTCCCTATCCTGTGGATTATGCCAGAGAACCCCTTTCGTGTAAATAAAAGCATTTGTTAAAACTACATGCAAACTACAAATACAGGCTATGTGACATCTGCTTCTTTGTAGTGTGGATCTTCAGAGACCTAGATAAGTTCCCAAAGGCAAACTCTGTTTTTAGCCAGTGTGTTCTCCAATGCTATTTGCAATATTTGTATATGTGTGAGTTAGATTTTAACTATATCTGTAATAAAGTATTTGGGAGGCACTCACCGCTACTTGTGAACAAACTATTTCTTCTGTGCAGTAAAATGTGACAAGACCTGGTTAGCACCCCACAAACAGAGCTGAAGTGACCGTGGCTGTTTCATACCAAAAAGTGTAGTCTGATGAAACACCTTTTGGTGTGAAACAGCCATGGTCACTACAGATCTGCTTTGTGGCATTCCTAACTCTTGTCCTATTTTACTGCACGGAAGAAATAAACTTTGTGAAAGTTTGTTCACAAGTAGCGGTGAGTGCCTCCTGAATACTTTATTACAGATTTTCTACTGCATGCTTTGTTTCAAGGGAATAAGCACCCCATAAAATGAATTTTCCTGATGGTGTGGCTCCATTGGCTATAAATCTTAAGAAACGACAGGAAGGAGAGTGGATTGTGTTGACATCTGTCTCTGTATTGAGATTTTAACTATATACTGCATCAGTCATGCTTTTTATACGTTTGATTTCAATGTATGTTTAGGTTTGTGTTAAATATATAAATCCAGTTTTCCTAAATAATATAAAGATGACCTGTGGTAAACCCCCCTATAAAAGGGTGTCCTTATCTAATATGTTTTTACAGTTTCCTGTTACGCCCTCCTGTTCCCGGGATATGAGGGTTCATAGTTTGTCTGAAAATTTAGAGAATCAGTCAGATGGGCATGAACTGCTTGTAAGTGGGATTAAACAGTGGCTGTAAATATTTTACATTGGGGGCGTATATGCCTAAAACACATAATCCCGTCCCCAACCTAACATTCACTTCCATTTTAAAAATTAAATTTAAGGAATCAGTAATTTTAAATTACATAAAAAATGAATGATAGTGCATACATTGTAACTAGAGAGCTTAGTACAAAGCAGAATCACTCAACTGTACTTCTTTACTTTATGTATTTCATATATATATATATATATATATATGTAAATATATATATATATATATATATTAGAGATGAGCGAACTTACAGTAAATTCAATTTGTCACGAACTTCTCGGCTCGACAGTTGATGACTTTTCCTGCGTAAATTAGTTCAGCCTTCAGGTGCTCCGGTGGGCTGTAAAAGGTGCATACATTCCTAGGAAAGAGTCTCCTAGGACTGTATCCACCTTTTCCAGCCCACCGGAGCACCGGAAAGCTGAAATAATTTATGCAGGAAAAGGCATTAACTGCCGAGCCGAGAAGTTCGTGACGAATCGAATTTACTGTAAGTTCACTCATCTCTAATATATATATATATATATATATATATATATATATATATATATAGTCAATAAAGCACAATTGCTTTCATCCTTTAATAATTTAACTAGTGCAGAAAGAACAGCTCTCAAACAACTGGAACAGAACCCCAACATTATAGTTAGGGGAGCAGACAAGGGGGGAGCTACGGTCATTTTGGATAGATCACTATACCATGACCAGGTGTTGAACATGCTTAGTGATGTGGTAACATACCGAAAAAGCATTAATATCCTATCTTTGAACATTTTCAGTGAGCAACAGGGTGAGTTTCTCTGTCCTGATTGTCCGGTTATGCCAGTCTTTCATGCACTACCCAAACAGGTATTCCCTCCACCGTTACGTCCCATAGTGGCAGGGATTGGATCAGTGCATGAGAGACTGGCATCGTGGGTGGATTCGCTGTTGCAGCCTTTGGTTGTACGCACTGCAGGTTATGTCCATGACACTAAAGCTCTATTATCAGCTATAGAGAAAATTGATTGGTTAGACGGTTATTCGTGGTTATCTTGTGATGTGACTAGCCTCTATTCTTGCATTCTGCATCACATGGCAATAGAGGCTGTCAAATATCATGTTAGAAAGTACAGTAACTATGATGTGACATTATCTAATTTTTTACTGGATGCATTGCTTTTTCTCCTGAAAAATATTTTTTTCCGCTTTGACACTGATCACTACATCCAAATTACAGGATGCCCCATGGGATCTAAATTTTCCCCCAGTTTAGCCAATCTATACATGGCGTACTGGGAGGAGGTTCATCTGTATTCGGCCGATAATCAGTTTGCCTGTGCTGTGCACTGGTACGGCCGATATATAGATGACCTCCTCCTAGTATGGTCCCACTCCCGTGACGAGGCCACGTTGTTCCTCAATTACATTAACAACAATAATCTAAATTTAAGGTTCACATTGGAGTGTGGGGGGGGGGGGCCTTCAATCAATTTTTTGCATGTACATCTGACGGGTGATACATCTGTCAAATCGGTGCACTCAGAAATGTACAGAAAGCCTACTTCAGGCAATAGTATTCTTTTTGCAACAAGCTGTCATCCCAGTCATGTCACCCGCAATTTACCGGTCGGAGAATTTATTAGGGCTAAACGAGCTTCTTCCACGGATACTGTTTTTGAGCACACATGCACCGATATTGCCAAGAGATTACTGGCCAGGGGTTATTCTAGAGCCACACTAATCAGAGCAAAAAATATAGCCAAAAGCAAGAGCCGTGATGCTCTTCTAACAGAGACCAGTACCAAAGATAATTCTGACAGTGTCAAGGCGAGGAACAAAATTACATTCTCAACACAATACAGTACCGATTTTTCAGCGATCAAAAGCATTGTATCCAAACATTTACCGGTTCTATTTGATGATGAAGTTTTGACTTCTATTTTGGGGTCCAGTTTTTGGCCAAAAGAGGCCGTACGCTAGGTAATCAATTATCACCAAGTGATAAACTTAGCAAAGAGCCCTCGAATACCTGGCTTCATCTTAAAGATTTCTATAAGTGTGCCCGCAATAGATGCAATCTTTGCAAACATGTTGCCAAGTCGACAGAATTTGTGTCAACTATAAATGGAAATAAATATCCTATAAAAACGTTTATTAATTGTGACACTACACATGTCGTTTACTTGGCAACATGTAGACTATGCAAATTGCAATATGTGGGTTGCACCACCAGAAAATTGAAGAGACGCCTATATGAACATTTCCATAATTCACACACTGCGGTTTTTAACATGCGGTCTCTATCTGGTCTTGCAAAACACATCCATGAAACTCACCAAGGTGATGCGTCCTCCATAGAAATATGTGGCATCGAAAGGGTGCATCCACCATCAAGAGGAGGGGACTGGTCACGCATCCTCCTCAAACGAGAAGCCTTTTGAATTCTTATGTTGGATACTAGGTATCCTAAAGGCATGAATTACAAAAGATACTTAGCGTACATTTATTAGCTTCCTTTTTATGGTTATTCCTGTTTGTCTTAGTTCTTTTTGCATTTCTTTGCATATGCCATACTCCAATTACCGGTGATTATACATCAGCCGTGGCTCAATCTGTGACATAATTTGTCATGTGACTATGATACTTAGTTTAGTATAAAAGTAACAGCCGTCCAGATAGGATGCAGCACCATGACTAAGGACCCTTAGCTGGTCCGAAACGTGTTGGTTGACGTGGGTTTTAACTCACTGAGCACTTTTGTTTTTTCTTTGTCTACTTGGACCATGGATATTTTTTAACCATGTATTATTAAAGGTTAAATTTGACTTTACCACATTGGAGAGCTGGAGCCCCCTTCCCCTCTTTCCTCCATTGGATCAGCTTGCTTCACCGAGGATATGGCTCGGCTTTCCTGCTCTCGTGCTCCCTTCAGATGCATCTCCTTGACCTAATGAATCACGGTGAGCTGGAGTCATTTGTTTTTACTTATTTTTTACAATTGCTTTCACTTACTACTGGAGTGCTGTAGGACTTCTTTGTGGATTTGGATCTTATTTATTGAGTCTGCGACTGGGACTGAGCTTTTGTCCGCCTGCACCCTGCATATTATCTCATCTTTGAAATTTACCTGTCTTTGCTGGTGTGTATGTATGTATGTATGTATATATATATATATATATATATATATATATATATTATATATATGTATAGCTAAAAGGGACGAGTATTTTCCTCAGGGAGAGGCACTGCTTCCGGTGTAAAACAGAGATTCAAAAAGGCCATTAGCACTCCGCAGGCTTTCTGGGTAAGAAGTATGCAAAGTAAGTTTCTCATCACACCACCATATAAGGTAGCATGCCCTTTGATCATCTCTGGCGCTGGTTACAAAGTCTTAGAAGCTGATTGTGATTAATGCCAAGTCAGAATTGTCCCCAGAAGGGAAGAGAACCCATCTGCAGACAGCTGTTTCGGGGTAAGAAGCATGCAAGGTAAGTTTCTCATCACACCACATATATATATATATATATATATATATATATATATATATATATATGAACTAGTTTTTAGTTAAAACTGGTTTTCTCAATAGAAAACTAGTTTTGACTGAATACCTTTGTGAAAACTAGAATTGACTTATTTTCCCCAGTGAAAACTAGTTTTGACTGAACGTCTTTGTGAAGACTTGAATTGACTGCTCTTTCCCAGTGAAAACTAGTTTTGACTGAATGCCTTTGTGAAAACTAGAATTGACAGTTTTTTCCTAGTTAAAACCAGTTTTTCCTAAATGCCTTTTTACAAACTAGAATACTTACTGAACGCCTTCGTACAAACTAGAATATTTATTGAATGCCTTCGTACAAACTAGAATATTTAATGAACAGCTTTATACAAACTAAAATACTTACTGAACGCCTTTGTACAAACTAGAATTTACTGCTAATCAAAAAATGAATGTCAATTTAAATTGGTTTAAAGTAGAGAAAACAGAGGTCAAAGTTCATCTAGCTTACACATGGCACTTAAGATCAAAGTTAATCTAGCTCACACATGGTGCTTGAGAATGATTCTTATTGGTTGCGCAATGTCGCCTGACTCGTGGTGAGTTTACCACGGCGCCTCGGCATACCCGTGTAACCCTCTGCTGAGCACGCTCATGCAGGGTGACCACACTGCCTCCACATAACCACGTACCCGCTAAGCACCATGTCACCCTTGCGTACCCCTCCGCTAAGCGCCATAACAAAGCTTTTGATATGCTGTACATCTTGACAAAACAATAGTTTTTCTAATATACTTCCTTAAAAATTCACATTTTATTATAGAAAACTGTCTTTGAAAACGTGTCACTAGGGGTCCCTATACCTCCTTGGACACTGACGAGTCCCGCAGCAGCATCAGCTTGTCCACAAGTCATGGACAAGAGATAGCTGATGGGCAAAGCTGCGGATGGGACTAGTGTTCTACTGTGCTCGCTCCCAGCCTGTCACTTTGCCCTGGGGAGAGCGTGGCTGCCAGGAGCAAACATGCATGAATTTACAGCATCAGTGCTAGGAGCCTGTGAGGATCACAGCATAAGACCAGGAGTTCATAAACTTTTATGGAGCCACACTTCAAGGGACACAATTATATTTTTCTGAAAATATTTTTACTTTGCTACAGTTTTTTTTTCTTTTAATTTATTTTCTGTGGTGGCAAAGTTCGGCGCAGGGGGAAAACAGCTGATGGGATGTGGATGTTACGAAGCTATGGGATGTGCAGGACTTTACAAGATATGTGACTTTGACTTATGTAATGTGCTGACAGCCAGGGACATCACTAGATTAAAACCTTCGGGGCCTGCTCCCCAAATAAAAAGACAAGTGGCCCAAATGTCAGCTGCTGAGTGAGTCCATATATCAGTGTTTCCCAAGCAGGGTGCCTACAACTGTTGCAAAACTACAACTCCTAGCATTTTTAGATAGCCAAAGGCTGTCCGGGCATGCTGGGAGTTGTAGTTTTAAAACATCTTCTTGGGAAACACTGCCATATATTGAGCAATCTTTGTCTGTCTGCTCAGTTCCTCCCCCTTCTCTGCCACGCTCCCTGTTGTGCATGTTATCTCAGACTCACGGAGGCCTGCGGGGGTCAGAGGAAATATTTGAGACTGCAAGAGAACAAGCTACAAAGGAAAGATTATAAATACTGTGCCCTGGCCCCTGCCATTTTATACTACCCCACCCCAACAAAGTGACATCACTGCATATTTACTCTATACTGTAACATAACTGTGTGCATTATCTTAGTACTGTGACATCATTGGGGTTATCCCTGTAATGTGACTTCACTCATCACTGTGTATTATCCCTGTACTGTGTGCATTGTCCCTGTATTGTGACATCACTGTGTGCATTGTCCCTGTACTGTGACATCACTGTGTGTATAATCCCTGTACTGTGACATCACTGATCACTGTGTATTATCTCTGTACTGTGACATCACTGCGTGTATTATCCCTGTACTGTGACATCATTAGGGTTATTATCCCTGTAATGGGACATTACTCACACAGAGGCCTGCTGGGGTCAGTGGAAAGATTTGAGACATTTCACTTGTGGTCTGCCACTATAGTAAATAGTGGCAGGGCCACGGGTGTTGCGGTGTGAGTGGTGGAATCAGATGCTATTAACCCCAGGGGTCAGATGGTATTAACCCCTATGTGTTCGTGACGCCAGTGTGGTTTTCGGGTTCCAGATTCTCTGCTCTGGATTCTCCGGCTAGCAGTGAATAAAGAGTCCACAACCAGTTATGGGAAAATAAAGGTTTTACTGAATAGAAGACAGGTGTAATTACCTTCACAGCTATGGCCAGATTGTTCCAGAGATGTGACCAGTACCCAGAGGACTTCGCAGCTTGCTGGACCAATACTTGTAATTAACTTGACTTGGTCTTGTAATTTAGACTTGACTGTTATTAGACCGGACTTGACTATGTGCAGGACTTGACTAACTTCAGTGACAGCAGATATAGACTTGTGACTTACTGGAGAGTTGTAGCTTTGTGGTACTCCAGATGCTGAACTCTTGTCTCTAAGATTCCCTGGTAGCTGCTTCAGCAAAGACTTAGGTGGAAAGAACCTGAATTAAAGATGGCTACCCCTTATATAGTGAGGGGGCTGGACTATAGCCCATTGGTCAAGCTGTGGGTCACAGGTTAAACCTGGTGGTCTCTGGGATTACATGTTGCAACAAATCATATAACAGTATAAGATAACATGTGATCAGCTTACTCACACAGGTCCTTTGAGTTTTCCAACGTACCTATATACTAGCTATACATTAGAATCCTATCTATGGTCTTAAGGTTACATACACCACATTTAACCCCATACGCCCCCGTTTCCAAGTCCTTAAGGACACAGGGCGTATGGATACGCCCTGCGCATTTCCTGCCCCAGCCGCTAGCTGGAGCGGAGCCGGTGCCGGATGCCTGCTGAAATCGTTCAGCAGGCATCCCGGCATATCGCCCAGGGGGGTCATTATGTCCCCCCATGTCGGCGATTGCCACAGATCGCTGGACAATTCATTCCAGCGATCTGCGGCGGATTCCGGGTCAATCGGGTCTCCAGTGACCCGATAACCAGGAATTACTGGCTGATCGGGGCCGTCTCTGACGACCCCGAACAGCCAGAGCCAGCAGGGGTGAGGTGGCACTGGTTCCACCTCATGATCGCCCTGATTCGTCGGCCGGTTTCCTGGCCGACCAATCAGGGCGTCTGCTGCGGGTGTCACTCCGGAGGACATGAGCGGGTGCGGGCAGAAGACCCCGGGTGCTGGGGACCCCGATCCCCGGCGTCCCTGTTGGGATCAGGGCCCCAGGAGTGACGGCGGCGGCGTGGAGCAGCAGTTGGAGGTGAGTGACAGCCTCCTGCTGTTGCTTAGCAACAGCTCCCAGCATGCAAAAAGGGCATGCCGGGAGCTGTAGTTATGCAACAGCAGGAGGCAGACCACCACAACTCCCAGCATGCCCTTATGGGCATGCTGGGACTTGTAGTTTCGCAACAGCTGGAGGCACATTTTTCTATGGAAAAGTGTACCTTCAACTGTTGTATAACTACAACTCCCAGCTTGCACAATCAGCTAAAGTACATGCTGGGAGTTGTAGTGGTGCATCTGGTGGTTGCATAACTACAACTCCCAGCATGCCCGTTGGCTGTCGGTGACTGCTGAGAGTTGTAGTTTTGCAACAGCTGAAGGCACACTGAGTTAAGTAGCAAACCAGTGTGTCTCCAGCTGTTGCATAACTACAATCCCCAGCCAAAGTAGTATGCCTCCGGCTGTTGCATAACTACAAGACCCAGCATGCCCTTCCGCTGTCCGTACATGCTGGGGGTTGTAGCTTTTGCAACAGCTGAAGGCACACTGGTTGCAAAACACTGAGTTTGTTACCAAACTCGGTGTTTCACAACCTGTGTGCCTCCAGCTGTTGCAAAACTACAACTCCCAGCATGCACTGATAGACCGTAAATGCTGGGAGTTGTAGATTTGCAACAGCTGAATGTTACCCCCCCCCCCCCCAATGTGAAATTTTCTGCCGCAGCTCAAACTGCCAGCGAGAAACTACTGTGAACCCCCACCCGTGCGACTGTACCCTAAAAACACTACACTACACTAACACAAAATAAAATAAAAAGTAAAAAACACTACATATGCACATACCCCTACACAGCCCCCCTCCCCAATAAAAATGAAAAACGTCTGGTACGTCACTGTTTCCAAAACAGAGCCTCCAGCGGTTGCAAAACTACAACTCCCAGCATGCACTGATAGACCGTACATGCTGGGAGTTGTAGTTTTGCAACAGCTGGATGTCCCCCCCCCCCCCCACCCCCAATGTGAACGTACAGGGTACACTCACATGGGCGAAGGTTTACAGTAAGTATCCGGCTGCAAGTTTGAGCTGCAGCAAATTTTCTGCCGCAGCTCAGGCTGCCAGCGAGAAACTACTGTGAACCCCCGCCCATGTGACTGTACCCTAAAAACACTACACTAACAAAAAATAAAATAAAAAGTAAAAAACACTACATATACACATACCCGTATACCGAGAAATTAGTCAACTACCATGATAATATTAAAATGAATATCTTTATTATAACCTTTAAAAATACCCTTGAGGAAGAGACGAAAGCGGTCGCTCGGGGCACTTCGGCAGGCGTTGCATTTTACACAGCATGGGTGAGTGTGCAAGGAGGGTGAGAATTCACCCTTGATTACTTCTATTATATATACTACATAGGATTACTCTTATATACACACAGTCTCTACTATGAAGGTTAACTATAGTATGTGATAATACAATTGTTTGCATATATTGTCACTGTTATTTCTCTTGCATACCCCATGTTTTGTATACCCTCTCATATTAATTTAATATTGTTATTATATGCAATTTCTGCTGGCCACCCAGATTTCTGCCAATTTCACAGTATTTTAAGTACTATGTATTTTTAAAGGTTATAATAAAGATATTCGTTTTAATATTATCGTGGTAGTTGACTCATTTCTCGGTATACAAGTATATTAGGAGTCACCCTAAATATATAGCGTCCAATGACTTAGTGGCATGTTATAGTGGGGCATAAATATGTATATAGCCTCACATCAACTGGAGTTTGTTGTAATATACACATACCCCTACACAGCCCCCCTCCCTTCCCCAATAAAAATGGAAAACGTCTGGTACGCCACTGTTTCCAGAACGAAGCCTCCAGCTGTTGCAAAACAACTACTCCCAGTATTGCCAGATAGCCACTGACTGTCTAGGCATGCTGGGAATTTTACAACAGCTGGAGGCACCCTGTTTGGGAATCACTGGCGTAGAATACTCCTATGTCCACCCCTATGCAAGTCCCTAATTTAGGCCTCAAATGTGCATGGCGCTCTCACTTTGGAGCCCTGTCGTATTTCAAGGCAACAGTTAAGGGACACATATGGGGTATTGCCATACTCGGGAGAAATTGTGTTACAAATTTTGGGGGGTATTTTCTGCTACTACCCTTTTTAAAAATGTAAAATATTTGGGAAAACAAGCATTTTAGGTAAAAAAAATAAATATTTTTTTTACATATACAAAAGTCATGAAACACCTGTGGGGTATAAAGGTTCACTTAACCCCTTGTTACGTTCCCCGAGGGGTCTAGTTTCCAAAATGGTATGCCATGTGTTTTTTTTTGCTGTTCTGGCACCATAGGGGCTTCCTAAATGCGGCATGCCCCAGAGCAAAATTTGCTTTCAAAAAGCCAAATGTGACTCCTTCTCTTCTGAGACCTGTAGTGCACCAGTAGAGTACTCTTCACCCCGATATGGGGTGTTTTCTGAATCGGGAGCAATTGGGCTTCAAATTTTGGGGGGTATTTTCTGCTATTACCCTTTTTAAAAATGTAAAAATTTGGGGAAACCAAGCATTTTATGTAAAAAAAAAAAATTTTTTTTCACATATGCAAAAGTCGTGAAACACCTGTAGGGTATTAAGGTTCACATTACCCCTTGTTACGTTCCCCGAGAGGTCTAGTTTCCAAAATGGTATGCCATGTGTTCTTTTTTGCTGTTCTGGCACCATAGGGGCTTCCTAAATGCGGCATGCCCCCAGAGCAAAATTTGTTTTCAAAAAGCCAAATGTGACTCCTTCTCTTCTGAGACCTGTAGTGCGCCAGCAGAGCACTTTTCACCCCCATATGGGGTGTTTTCTGAATCGGGAGAAATTGGGCTTCAAATTTTGGGGGGGTATTTTGTGCTATTACCCTTTTTAAAAATGTAAAAATTTTGGGAAACCAAGCATTTTAGCATTTTTTGCTGTTCTGTCACCATAGGGGCTTTCTAAAGGTGACATGCCCCCCAAAAACCATTTGTCGCTCTTTCCCTTCTGAGCCCTCTACTGCGCCCACTGAACAATTAACATAGACATATGAGGTATGTCCTTACTCGAGAGAAATTGGGTTTCAAATACAAGTAAAAATTTTCTACTTTTTACCCCTTGCAAAAATTCAAAAATTGGGTCTACAAGAACATGCGAGTGTAAAAAATGAAGATTTTGAATTTTCTCCTTCACTTTGCTGCTATTCCTGTGAAACACCTAAAGGGTTAATACACTTACTGAATGTCATTTTGAATACTTTGGGGGGTGTAGTTTTTATAATGGGGTCTTTTATGGGGTATTTCTAATATGAAGACCCTTCAAATCCACTTCAAAACTGAACTGGTCCCTGAAAAATAGTGAGTTTGAAAATTTTGTGAAAAATTTCAAAATTGCTGCTGAACTTTGAAGCCCTCTGGTGTCTTCCAAAAGTAAAAACTCATGAATTTTATGATGCAAACATAAAGTAGACATATTGTATATGTGAACCCCAAAATTTTTTATTTTGAATATCCATTTTCCTTACAAGCAGAGAGCTTCAAAGTTAGAAAAATGCAAAATTTTCATTTTTTTTAATCAAATTTGGGGATTTTTCACCAAGAAAGGATGCAAGTTACCATAAAATTTTACCACTAAGTTAAAGTAGAATATGTCATGAAAAAACAATCTCGGAATCAGAATGATAACTAAAAGCATTCCAGAGTTATTAATGTTTAAAGTGACAGTGGTCAGATTTGCAAAAAACGCTCTGGTCCTTAAGGTGTAAAATGGCCTGGTCCTTAAGGGGTTAATAAACTAGCAAGATAACACAAAGAGTCCCTGCAGGGGAGACTCCAGGTCACGGTGGGACTTAACCTGACAGGGCCTACAGTTCTATATACCTGTAGTGGGACATCACTCACTCAAACAGGTTTGCCTAGTTACAGTAAAACTAGTTTTAACCCCTTCCCGACGCATGACATACATATGCGTCATGGAAGGTTTTCCCGACCTGTGATGTACATGTATGTTATACAGATACTGGCCGCTGCTGAATGTGTATCACTGCGCCTGGTAAGATGGTGGCTGATAGCCAGCCATCTTGCCTCAGGACCAGTGCCCCCACCAAGATCGCTACACCGCACTGGGGCCGACAGGGGAAAAAGAAAGAAGAGCCACAGAAGGTATGTATGCCTACCAAGCTAATAGGGGGGCTACTTACTACCTACATAGCTTATATGAGGGTTTTCATTTATGGGCTTTATGGGGGATTTACTTTTACATTCATTATGTATACATTTATATGTACAGATAGTGAAAACCTGTTCCTCTGTTTCCCTCTAGTGGTCAAATTGTTTTATAAAGGTAGATTTGTAAGTGGTACAAAATTAATGAATACGTCGCTGTCATTTTTGTTTAATGTTTTAACTAACTGTTTATTCTATATTGTGCATTGATAAATGTTTCTTTGTGTACAGAATAGGTCAGTGTTATATAAGTAAATAAAATACACAAACAAATTGGAAAAAGTAACATTTGAATAGAAAATTTGTTACAGTTAATATACAGTGGGGCAAAAAAAAGGATTTAGTCAGCCACCAATTGTGCAAGTTCTCCCACTTAAAAATAAGAGAGAGGCCTGTAATTTTCATCATAGGTATACCTCAACTATGAGAGACAGAATAAAAAAAACATAATCCATCAAATCACATTGTCTGATTTTTAAAGAATGTATTTGCACAATTATGATGGAAAATAAGTATTTGGTTACCTACAAACAAGCAAGATTGCTTGCTCTCACAGACCTGTAACTTCTTCTTTTCCACTCATTACCTGTATTAACCCCTTATGGACCCAGACAATTTTCAGTGTAGAACCCGGCAATTTTTTGCACATCTGACCACTGTCACTTTAAGCATTAATAACTTTGGGATGCTTTTACCTTTCATTCTGATTCCGAGATTCCAAAAATGTTGTCGATACTTGCATCATTTATTGGTGAAAAATTCATAAATATGATTAAAAAAATTGAAAATTTTGCTTTTTTTTTTTTACTTTGAAGCTCTCTGCTTATAAGGAAAATAAATATATTCCAAATAAATTATATATTAATTCACATATACAATATGTCTACTTTATGTTTGCATAATAAAGTTGACAAGTTTTTACTTTTGGAAGACATCAGAGGGCTTCAAAGTATAGCAGCAATTTTTCAATTCTTCACATTTTCAGTGACCAGTTCAATTTTGAAATGGATTTGAAGGGCCTTCATATTAGAAATACCCCATAAATGACCCCATTATAAAAATTGCACCCTCAAAGTATCCAAAATGACATTCAAAAGGTTTGTTAACCCTTTAGGTGTTTCACAGGAATAGCAGCAAATTGAAGGCGAAAATTCTAAATCTTCATTTTTTACACTAGCATGTTCTTGTAAACCCAGTTTTTGAATTTTATGAGGGGTAAAAGGAGAGAAATCTTCCTAAAATGTGTAACCCAATTTCTCTCTAGTAAGGAAATACCTCATAAGTGTACGTCAAGTGCTCTGTGGGTGCACAAAAGGGCTCAGAAGGGAAGGAGCGACAGTGGGATTTTGGAGAGTGAGTTTTTCTGAAAAAGTTTTTGGGGAGCATGTCACATTTAAGAAGCCCCTATGGTGCCAGAACAGCAAAAAAAAAAAAAAAAAACACATGGTATACTATTTTGGAAACTACACCCCTTTAGGAACGTAACAAGGGGTACAGTGAGCCTTAACACCCCACAGGTGTTTGATGACGTTTCGTTAAAGTTGAATGTGTAAATGATTTTCTTTTCACCAGAATGCTAGTTTTCCCCCAAATATAAAATTTTTACAAGGGGTAATAGGAGAAAATGCCCCCCCCCAAATCTCTTCTCAGTATGGAAATACCCCATGTGTGGACGTCAAGTGCTCTGCTGGCGCACTACAATACTCAGAAGAGAAGAAAACAAATTTTGCTGAAATGATTTTTGGGGGGCATGTCGTATTTAGGAAGCCCCTATGGTGCCAGAACAGCAAAAAAAAAAAAAAAAAAAACTACATGCATGCTATTTTGGAAACTACACCCCTCACGGAACGTAACAAGGGGTACAGTGAGCCTTAACACCCCACAGGTGTTTGACAACTTTTTGTTATATTTTTTTCACTAAAATGCAGTTTTTTCCCCAAATTTTACATTTTTACAAGGGATAATAGTAGAAAATGACCCCCAAAATGTATAAGCCCATTTCTTCTGAGTATGGAAATACCCCATGTGTGGATGTCAAGTGCTCTGCTGGCAAACTACAATGCTCCAAAGAGGAGGAGCCCCATTGAGCTTTTGGAGAGTAAATTTGTTTGGAATGGAAGTCTAGGAATAGGGCCATGTGCGTTTACAAAGCCCCCCGTGGTGCCAGAACAGTGGACTCCCACACATGTGACCCCATTTTGCAAACTACACCCCTCACAGAATTTAATAAGGGGTGCTGTGAGTGTTTAAACCCCACTGGCGTTTGACAGATCTTTGGAACAGTGGGCTGTGCAAATGAAAAATTACATTTTTCATTTTCACGGACCACTGTTCCAAAAATCTGTCAGACACCTGTGGGGCGTAAATCTTCACTGTACCCCTTATTACATTACATGAGGGGTTTAGTTTCCAAAATGGGGTCAAATCCCAGCATGTACTGTACTACAAATCCCAGCATGTACTGATCGAGGAAGTGCATGCTGGGAAATATAGTTATGCAACAGCTGGAGGTACGCAACTACAACTCCCAGCATGCCGAGACCGTTGTTTGGGCATACTGGAATTTGCAGTTTTGCAACATCTGGAGGGCTACGGTTTAGAGACTACTGCACAGTGATCTCCAAACTGTGGCCCTCCAGATGTTGCAAAACTACAAATCCCAGCATTCCCAGACAGCAAACTGCTGTGTGGGCATGCTAGGAGTTTTAGTTTTGCAAGATCTAGAAGGACACAGTTTAGAGATCAATGCACAGTGATCTCCAAACTGTAGCCCTCCAGCTGTTGCAAAACTGCAAATCCCAGCATGCCCACACAGCAAATAGCTGTATAGTGGTCTCAAACTGTAGCCCTCCAGATGTTGCTCGGCAACTCTCCGGCTTCTGTAGGATCCAGGGAGACAGCCGCACGACATCGCTGCCCTCCAATCACTGTCTCCCGCTGCCGTCGGTTGGGTAAGCAAATCTTCGGTGCCGGTCCTCTGTCGGTTTCCTCGTTCTGCCCCACCTATTGTGGGTGGGCAGAACGGGGAAACCGAAAGTTAACCCCCCCCGCCCCCGATCTGCTATTGGTCGTCGCTTCTTGACGACCATTAGCAGGGATAGGAGGGGTGGCACGCCTGCCACCTTGCTCCTATTCCTTCAGGGGGATCATGGGTGTCTTGGACAACCCTGATCCCCCTTATTTTCTGGGTCACCGGGTCACCATATGACCCGGAATCGTGCAAATCGCAAGTGTTAATTCATGCCCGATTTGCGGCCTGATGACCCCCCTGGGCATTTGCACGGGATGCCTCCTGAATGAGTTCAGCAGGCATCCCAGTCCGATCCCTGCTCAGCGCGCGGCGGGGACCGTAATTCTCCATAACGTACGCATACGTCATGGGCCTTTAAGTACCAGGGTGTCATGATGTACTCGTATGACAAGGGTCCTTAAGGGGTTAATGGCACCTGTTTGAACTTGTTATCAGTATAAAAGACACCTTCCACAACCTCAAACAGTCACACTCTAAACTCCACTATGGCCAAGACCAAAGAGCTGTTAAAGGACACTAGAAATAAAATTGTAGACCTCCACCAGGCTGGGAAGACTGAATCTGCAATAGGCAAGCAGCTTGGTGTGAATTATTAGACAATGGAAGACATACAAGACCACTGATAATCTCCCTTGATCTGGGGCTCCACGTAAGATCTCACCCTGTGGTGTTAAAATGATCACAAGAATGGTGATCAAAAATCCCAGAACCACACGGATGGACCTAGTGAATGACCTGCAAAGAGCTGGGACCAAAATAACAAAGGCTACCATCAGTTACACACTACGCCGCCAGGGACTCAAATCATGCAGTGCCAGACTTGTCCTCCTGCTTAAGCCAGTACATGTCTGGGCCCATCTGAAGTATTCTAGAGATCATTTGGATGATCCAGACGAGTATTGGGAGAATGTCATATGGTCAGATGAAACCAAAGTAGAACTTTTTGGAAAAATTCAACTCGTCGTTTTTGGAGGAGAAAGAATGCTGAGTTGTAACCAAAGAACACCATACCTACTGTGAAGCATGGGTGTGGAAACATCATGCTTTGGGGCTGTTTTTCTACTAAGGGACCAGGACGACTTATTTGTGTAAAGGAAAGAATGAATGGAGCCATGTATTGTTACATTTTGAGTCAAACCTCCTTCCATCAGCAAGGGCATGAAACACGGCTGGGTCTTTCAGCATGACAATGATCCTAAACACACCACCTGGGCAACAAAGGAGTGGTTTAGTAAGAAGCATTTCAAGATCCTAGAGTGGCCTAGCCAGTCTCCAGATCTCAACCAAAAAGAAAACCTTTGGAGGGAGTTGAAAGTCCGTGTTGCCCAATGACAGCCCCAAAACATCACTGCTCTAGAGGAGATCTGCATGGAGGAATGGGCCAAAATACCAGCAACAGTGTGTGAAAACCTTGAGAAGACTTACAGAAAATGTATGATTTCTGGCATTGCCAACAAAGGGTATATAACAAAGTATTGAGTACTTATTTTCCACCATAATTTGCAAATGCATTCTTTAAAAATCAAACAATGTGATTTTATGGATATTTTTTTCTCATTATGTCTCTCATAGTTGTAGTATTCCTATGATGAAAATTACAGGCCCCTCAAGTCTTTTTAAGTGAGAGAACTTGCACAATTGGTGGCTGACTAATCACTTTTTTGCCCCACTGTAGTCCTTTAGTTCAACCAAAAATGTGTTGTATTTGCAGAGATAAAAATCTAGAGCCAGTTAATATCAGGTTCAGTAGTTGAAGAAAATTGTGTTTGCAATTGAAGTGAGGAAAGAAATATAGGTCCCAATTGGATGTTCCACCAAAATGTGTTTTTTTTTATCATTTTAGTTGTGGGAATCCCTAAATATACTCCTTCATCCAACAGTTAGTTTAAGGCAGTGATGGTGAACCTTTTTGAGCCCGAGTGCCCAAACCGTAATGCACGCAAACTTTTTTTTCCCTTAAAGTGCCAGCACAGCAATTAAATCAGAATACTGAGGTTTAAGTTAAAAAAACAACAACTTAGGTAGGCAGTATGTTTCCCCACATTAGGTTGCAGTTCCCCCACATTAGGTTGTAGTTCCCCCACATTAGGTTGTAGTATAGTAGGCAGTATAGTTCCCCCACATTAGGTTGTAGTTCCCCCACATTAGGTTGGCAGTATAGTTCCCCCACGTTAGGTAGGCAGTATAGTTCCCCCACATTAGGTTGCAGTTCCCCCACATCAGGTTGTAGTTCCCCCACATTAGGTTGTAGTTCCCCCACATTAGGTTGTAGTTCCCCCCCATTAGGTTGCAGTTCTCCCACATTAGATTGCAGTTCCCCAACATTAGGTTGCAGTTCCCCCACATTAGGTTTCAGTTCCCCCACATTAGGTTTCAGTTCCCCCACATTAGGTTTCAGTTCCCCCACATTAGGTTGCAGTTTCCCCACATTAGGTTGGCAGTATAGTTCCCCCACATTAGGTCGCAGTTCCCCCACATTAGGTTGCAGTTCCCCTACATTAGGTTGTAGTTGCCCCACATTAAGTTGTAGTTCCCCCACATTAGGTTGCAGTTCCCCCCATTAGGTTGGCAGTATAGTTCCCCCACATTAGGTTGCAGTTCCCCTACATTAGGCTGTAGTTCACCCACATTAGGCTGTAGTTCCCCCACATTAGGTTGCAGTTCCCCCACATTAGGTTGCAGTTCCCCCACATTAGGTTGGCAGTATATTCCCCCACATTAGGTTGCAGTTCCCCCACATTAGGTTGCAGTTCCCCCACATTAGGTTGGCAGTATGTTCCCCCACATTAGGTTGTAGACCCCACATTAGGTGCAGTATAGTTCCCCCACTGACATACAGCCTTCAGCCATATACAGTGTATGTCTGGAGGCTGTATGTCTGTGTACTGCCTCACAATGTTCCGTCCACCACTCCTCCAGTCAGGGGTCACGACCTACTGCTATAGCCTATAGGCCATAGCAGTAGATCCCAGGACCGGAGGAGGGGTGTTCGGAGCATCGAAGATGACGTGCCGCTAGTAACTTACCATGTGTGCGCGTCCTCCTCCACGATACTCCGATGCTCTGCTCCTCCTTTCCTATGGGCGCACGCACGAGACTTCAGTGACGTCCCTGCGTGCACCACCACCCGGCGGCCACTGCGTTTTTAAAGTTAACGCGGGGCAGCAGAAAGGTAGCCGGGGCATCCTTGTGTCCTGAAAATATATTTCGGGACATAGGAATGTCCCGGTTTTATCCCGCCTGGTGAACTATGGCCGCATGCCCACAGAGAGGGCTCGGTGTGCCACCTGTGGCACGCGTGCCATAGGTTCGCCATCATTGGTTTAAGGGGTTGTCAAGTGAAAGACAACTTATGCCCTAGATCAACACTCAAGTCTTTTGGGTGCTCCAATAGAATTGTATGGAGCGAGTGCCAGAGAGCTGGCAACCCATTCTGGAGATTGCAGGGGGTTCCCAGCAGTCGGAACCCCTGTGGACAGCCACTTATCCACTATCCTGTCAATGGAACTTACTCCGGTTGGGTCACAGTTACAAATGGGGTACCACAGGGGTCAGTACTGGGTCCACTTCTTCTCAATATGTTTATTGATGACCTTGTAGAGGGATTACAGAGTAGAATTTCTATATTTGCAGATGACACTAAACTGGGTAAGGTGATCCCCACAGAGGAGGATAACAAAATCTCTAGAAGCATAGAATTGAACAATGAATGCAATCTAAGGATTGCATATATAAGTCCCCTATGGTGACATAAAAAGTGTAAAATAAAAAAAGTTAACCCGATAGCGACTATGCATCTATACTCGTCCAATGGCCGTTACCGGGGTATGACACGGGTTCCCGACTCGAGCCTGCGTCATACCGGTCAGCCCCCAGCGGATTCCTGTAGCTGGGGGCCGGCGTTAATAGCCGACATGCGGCGATTGCCGCGGGCGGCTATTCACCCTTTAGATCGCCGCTGTCAAAGTTGACAGCGGCGTCTAAAGGTGCCTGTATTAAGTCCCTGGTGGTCCAGTGGGGTGTATCGCCCCCCCGCAGCGCGATCGCGGGGGAGCGATCCACTACTGAGGTAGCCTGAGGGCTTACCTCTCCTGCTGCGGCGGCTCCGGTGCTCTGAAGGATAAAGCCTGGCAGGGCCAGGCTTTATCAATCGAGCGCAGAGCACACAGATCATTGTGGTTTTATGAAACCACAATGATCTGTATGAGGAATCTACTGATTCCTCCTAAAAGTCCCCTAAGGGGACTAAAAGTGTAAAAAAAAAAAGTTTAAAAAAAGTTTAAAAACACACACATTAACCCCTTCCTTATTAAAAGTTGAAATCACCCCCCTTTTCCCAAATTCCATATTAAAAATATGTAACCATAATAAAAATAAAATGAACCCAGTCTGACTGGGAGAGCATGGTAAGTGAGCCATTACACCTTGTTCCCCCCCCCCCCCCCCCCCTGTGGGCATTGGTGTCGCGGCGGTGGTGGTCGCCGCTCGGTGCTGCGCCATTTTATGCTAGGGACGTTAGGGACCCACTCTCAATAGGTGGCCTTGACGTGGCGAGTGGGCTTGTACTTTTTGATCAAAAATGTATACTAACAACCTGTTAGTTTTTGATATTATGCTGAGAAGCAATCAGATCATTATACAAGATTGTAGATGTGCACCATGTCTGTTTTTCTACCCGAATTCACACTGTGATTTCTATCCCCTCTTTTTTTTTTGTTTGAACATGCTGTCTGCACTCTTCCCCACCCCCTCAGCCCAACCCTATATAAGTAGTAGTTAGCTACACATGGGTCATTTCTTTCTTAGCAGCCTCCCAGTCTGACTGGGAGAGCATGGTAAGTGAGCCATTACACCTTGTTCACACTGGTGTGGTGCTGTGCGGTGTCCGTTACTGCCGTGGCGCCGTGTCTGCGGGGAGGTGCGGCCCATAGACTGGTTTGAGTGGCATTGGGGCCGCTCTGCCGGTGGGTCGTCCCCCCCCCCCTGTGGGCATTGGTGTCGCGGCGGTGGTGGTCGCCGCTCGGTGCTGCGCCATTTTATGCTAGGGACGTTAGGGACCCACTCTCAATAGGTGGCCTTGACGTGGCGAGTGGGCTTGTACTTTTTGATCAAAAATGTATACTAACAACCTGTTAGTTTTTGATATTATGCTGAGAAGCAATCAGATCATTATACAAGATTGTAGATGTGCACCATGTCTGTTTTTCTACCCGAATTCACACTGTGATTTCTATCCCCTCTTTTTTTTTTTGTTTGAACATGTTGTCTGCACTCTTCCCCACCCCCTCAGCCCAACCCTATATAAGTAGTAGTTAGCTACACATGGGTCATTTCTTTCTTAGCAGCCTCCCAGTATGACTGGGAGAGCATGGTAAGTGAGCCATTACACCTTGTTCACACTGGTGTGGTGCTGTGCGGTGTCCGTTACTGCCGTGGCGCCGTGTCTGCGGGGAGGTGCGGCCCATAGACTGGTTTGAGTGGCATTGGGGCCGCTCTGCCGGTGGGTCGTTCCCCCCCCCCCCCTGTGGGCATTGGTGTCGCGGCGGTGGTGGTCGCCGCTCGGTGCTGCGCCATTTTATGCTAGGGACGTTAGGGACCCACTCTCAATAGGTGGCCTTGACGTGGCGAGTGGGCTTGTACTCTTTGATCAAAAATGTATACTAACAACCTGTTAGTTTTTGATATTATGCTGAGAAGCAATCAGATCATTATACAAGATTGTAGATGTGCACCATGTCTGTTTTTCTACCCGAATTCACACTGTGATTTCTATCCCCTCTTTTTTTTTTTTTGTTTGAACATGTTGTCTGCACTCTTCCCCACCCCCTCAGCCCAACCCTATATAAGTAGTAGTTAGCTACACATGGGTCATTTCTTTCTTAGCAGCCTCCCAGTCTGACTGGGAGAGCATGATAAGTGAGCCATTACACCTTGTTCACACTGGTGTGGTGCTGTGCGGTGTCCGTTACTGCCGTGGCGCCGTGTCTGCGGGGAGGTGCGGCCCATAGACTGGTTTGAGTGGCATTGGGGCCGCTCTGCCGGTGGGTCGTTCTCCCCCCCCCCCCTGTGGGCATTGGTGTCGCGGCGGTGGTGGTCGCCGCTCGGTGCTGTGCCATTTTATGCTAGGGACGTTAGGGACCCACTCTCAATAGGTGGCCTTGACGTGGCGAGTGGGCTTGTACTTTTTGATCAAAAATGTATACTAACAACCTGTTAGTTTTTGATATTATGCTGAGAAGCAATCAGATCATTATACAAGATTGTAGATGTGCACCATGTCTGTTTTTCTACCCGAATTCACATAATAAAAATAAACATATGTGGTATCGCTGCGTGCGTAAATGTCTGAACTATAAAAATATATAATTAATTAAACCGCACGGTCAATGGCGTACACGCAAAAAAATCCAAAATAGCGTATTTTTGGTCACTTTTCATACCATAAAAAAAGGAATAAAAAGCGATCAAGAAGTCCAATCAAAATAAATGGTACCAATTAAAACTTCAGATCAAGGCGCCAAAAATTAGCCCTCAAACCACCCTGTACGTGGAAAAATAAAAAAGTTATAGGGGTCAGAAAAGGACAATTTTAAATGTATAAATTTTCCTGCATGTAGTTATGATTTTTTCCAGAAGTACGACGAAATCAAACCTATATAAGTAGGGTATCATTTTAATCGTATGGACCTACAGAATAAAGATAAAGTGTCATTTTTACCGAAAAATATACTGCCTAAAAACAGAAGCCCCCAAAATTTACAAAATGGTGTTTTTTCTTCAATTTTGTCGCACAATGATTTTTTTTTTCCCGTTTCACCATAAATGTTTGTGTAAAATGACTGATGTCATTCCAAAGTAGAATTGGTGGCGCAAAAAATAAGCCTTCATATGGATTTTTAGGTGCAAAATTGAAAGGGTTATGATTTTTAAAAGGTAAGGAGGAAAAACAAAGTGTAAAAACAGAAAAATGCTTGGTCCTTAAGGGGTTAAATAAAAAGCAAAATAAAGCAAAAAAAATAAAATAAAAATACATAAGAAACATATTTGGTTTCGCAGCATGCAGAATTGTCCAAACTATCTATCTAAAAAAATTGAGTCAACAAAAGAGAGAAGCGGCACTCCAAGGTAGGTAGAAAAAAGTAGTGGTTTATTCACCCATCATGTGAATAGTGCTACGTTTCGGTCTTCTCAATGAGACCTTTTTCAAGCCAGTGGTACAACATACATCACTTCCTTTTATATGGTGCTAATCAGTGACATCAATTCTTCTGATTTGCATAATATATGCATGTAAACAAAAATCACAATACATAAATCTATACAGTGTTTCACAAAATATACAGCAAAAAAACATATAGTGTTATGCAACATATCATGTGTCAGCAATCTTCATATTCCGATCATCAGTGCTTGTGTAATATAAACCATAAAGCATAATAGTTTCCATAAAGTGGGCTGTGGCTCGCCCATACACCTTCCGTGACATGTATACGCCCCCATCTTCCATTCAACACGCTCTCTCCGTTTGTAAACAAACAGAGAGCGCAGGACTGGAACCACTGTTCACAGATCTCGTGCTCCAACGATGTTTGCTCAGGGTTACAGATGGCCAATGGTGCGCACACTAGTATGCGCAGGCGCATTCAGGTATGAGCGCATATGTGCGTAAACGCAAAAAAACATTCGCGTACGCGCATATCCTCGCGCATGCATATCTGTACTTGCGCCCGATGCTTCAAGATGAATTTGCAGATATCGCGAGAATTAGCCTCTAACATGGAGCGCATGCGTAGCATGTTCTCATATCTCCGCAAGGCCATCTTGAATGCTGGAAAAGGTCAATAACTGCCCAAAACATACAAATAAAGGTGTAGTTGTCTCTAGCAGCCTATGTCCGCGGGGAAAGAACACATATAAATCTATAATAAATATAAGTATATTAATATATTTATAGTAATAGATGTTTTGATGTGTATACCAATGAGTCCCCCAATAATAAGTTAACATACATACAAACATGCATGCTATTAATTTTTTTTAATTTTTTAGTTCCGTCCGTGAACTATATATAATACACCACGGCCCGTCACTTATATAGTTATGTACGTCAGGAAGGTGTACATAACACTCTCCAGCTCGTACCTAAGATATGGGGAAACCACAACATGGTCAGTCAAGGTGATAGAGGTACAGTGTTCCTGTCACCTCCCACCTGTCCGCCATATGTAAGTGAAGCCACAGTCATTCAAGGTACGGCCCTGCAATGTATCTGAACACTGCATGACCCGTAGTGAAATTCATCCAGACTCTTACCCAAATAAATCAAAATATATTCTAATACTAACTAAGTATCCCCGCCGACCTAAAAAGAAGCACAGGTACAATCTACATATCCATATGAAAAAATTGGGTTTAGAGCGGCACCTCCAAAACAGCGAATGAAATAAATATGGTGCAGGCAGATCTCTGGGACCCCGGGGTCCAAAAGGATACAAGAACAAAAGGATGACTGCAGCACTCCAAACTATCAAAACTAAAAAGTTACTTTTATTCCATGAACAGGCAAGTGCGACGTTTCGGTGTTCTCACAACACCATTCTCAAGCCCACAGCTTGAGAATGGTGTTGTGAGAACACCGAAATGTCGCACTTGCCTGTTCATGGAATAAAAGTCACTTTTTATTTCATACTTTGGAGTGCTGCGGTCATCCTTTTGTTCCTCTATCTATCTATCTATCGATCTGTGTGTGTGTGTGTTTATGATTCCACATGGTGAACCGTGTAAACATAAAAAATACCAAATGCCAGAAATGCTGATTTTTTGTCACATCTCTTATCAGAAAAAAGAAAAAAAGAGAGCAAAATCGCAATTTGTTTTCCTTTTAATTTCCCCCACACAAATAAGATCTTTTTGATTGCGCAGTACATTTTATTAAATTAAAAGGTGTCATTGTGAAGTACATGGTCGTGCAAAAAAACTGCCCTAACATGGTTCTGTTGATGAAAGAATAAAAGAGTTATGGCTCTTAGAAGGTGAGGAGGAAAAAATGAAAACTCAAAAATGAAAATCAGCTGTGCCCTCAAGGCCAAAATGGGCTGTGTCCTTTAGGAGTTTCGCTTAATTTGAATATTAACAAAAAAGGCTTCTATCTTGCCAATGGAAAAGGCTTATTAAATAAAAATAATGTTTGCGAAGAAGCATGATGACTAGCCCTTTGTAGACATGGGCTTCCTTATATTACTGTTTTCATACTGACAGGTCCTGTTTAACACCTTTAAAGGAGTAGTCCGGCGCGCACTTTTATCATTTTATCCCGTCCGGCATCAAAATAAAATAAAACACACTTTCTCTTACCTGCCAACGAGCCCCCGGAGTTCCGTTGCACCGTGTGACGTGCCGGGCTAACAGGAAGTAAGAAGAATAGAGCCGGGGGACCGAACACCTGTACCGGAGCTTCGGGGCTCGTTGGCAGGTAAGAGAAAGTGCGTTTTCTTTTATTTTGCAGCCCGGATGGGATAAAATTAAAAAAGTCGCCCCGGACTACTCCGTTAACCCCTTAAGGAGTGGGGTTTTTTCCGTTTTTGCACTTTTGTTATTTGCTCCATGCCTTTAAAAAATCATAACTCTTTAAATTTTGCACCTTAAAATCCATATGAAGGGTTATTTTTTGTGCCACCAATTCTACTTTGTAATGACATCAGTCATTTTGCCCAAAAATTGACAGTGAAACAGAAAAAAAAATCATTGTGAGACAAAATTGAAAAAAAAAAACAAAACTCTGTTTTGTAAACTTTGGGGGCTTCCGTTTCTATGTAGTACATTTTTCGGTAAAAATGAAACCTTATCTTTATTCTGTAGGTTCATACGATTACAATGATACCCTACTTATATAGGTTTGATTTTGTCGTACTTCTGGAAAAAATCATAACTACATGCAGGAAAATTAATGCGTTTAAAATTGTCCTCTTCTGACTCCTATAACTTTTTTATTTTTCCACGTATGGGGCAGTATAAGGGCTCATTTTTTGCGCCGTGATCTGAAGTTTTTAACGGTACCATATTGCATTGATAGGACTTTTGATAAATTTTTTCATGATATAAAAAGTGACCAAAAAGTGATATAAAAAGTGGACTTTGGAATTTTTTTTTGCGCGTACGCCATTGACCGTGCGGTTTAATTAACGATATATTTTTATAACTCGGACATTTCCGCACGCGGCGATACCATATATTTTTTTTTTATTTACACTGTGTTTTTTTTATGGGGAAAGGGGGGTGATTCAAACTTTTAATAGGGGAGGTGTTAAATGATCTTTATTCACATTTTTTTTGCAGTGTTATAGCAGCCATAGGGACCTATAACACTGCACACACTGATCTTTTACATTGATCACGGGTTTCTCATAGGAAACCAGTGATCGATGATTCTGCCGCTTGACTGCTCATGCCTGGATCTCAGGCACTGAGCAGTCATTCGGCGATCGGACAGCAAGGAGGCAGGTAGGGACCCTCCGGCTGTCCTGTAAGCTGTTCGGGATGCCGCGATTTCGCCGCGGATATCCCGAACAGCCCACTGAGCTAACCAGCACTTTTTACTTTCACTTTTAGAGGTGTGGCTAAGCTTTGAGCGCGCGGCTAAAGGGTTAATAGCCCGCGGCACCGCGATCAGTGCCGCGCGCTATTAGTGGCGGGTCCCGGCTTCACTATGACGCCGGGCCCGCCGTGATATGATGCGGGGTCACCGTGGGACCCCGCATTATATCACGGGAGCGGGACCAAGGACGTACTCATACGTCCTCGGTCCTTAAGGGGTTAAGGACATCTGGCATACCTGAACGCCCTAGTCCTGCTCCTGCGTGCTCGGGAGCTTCATACCCAGTGGGTCCCGGTTGATATGAGCAGCTAAGATCCAAGGTTAATGCCAGGCATCCCAATCTCGGTGTCTAAAACTGGACTATGGGGACAAAAAACAAAAGAGTTAAAAAAAAAAAAAAAAACAATAATATATCTAAATAAGCCCCTAGCCTAAGTTTGAACCTCCCCTCTTTTTTTTCCTTTTTTTAAAGTAAATTATGTGGTGTGGCCACATGCATAATGTCTTAACTATTAAAATATAATGTGGCGTACACATAAAAATATACTAGAGATGAGCGAAATTTTTAAAAATTTGATTCGGCCAATTCGCTTAATTTTCCCAAAAAATGTGTTTCGATTCAAGTTTATTTGCAGCGAATCTATATTAAAAATGGCTATTTATGGCCTACAGAAAGCCTCAATAGGGGTATAGAACACGTTGCTGTGTTCAAACACACATATGGAGTGTGCTGGGGTAGTGAAATATTACTGTTATTCAGAATAACATGCAGATTACCCGCATCGCTTTTAGAATCACTGCCGTAGAGCGGCACAATGACAGAGCCTGGAGGTGGCATTAGTATGAGGAGACCATATAGTGGCTGAATGACACAGCGGGGAGGTGTTGGCAGAATGAAGAGACCATACAGTGACTGAATGACACAGCTAGGAGTTGGCAGCAGCATGAGTAGACACTAGGCCTTCACAATCCCTAAGATTAAAAGATGAATTCAGAAATTTTAACCAAAGATTTTGAATAGCTAGTGCTACCTACCATAACAACATTTTTATTCCCAGACCCAGGCCTAGCAGCAGCATCAGTAAACCATATATTGCCTGAATGACACAGCCTGGAGTTGGCTAAAGCATGAGTACACACCAGGGCTTCACAATCCCCAAGAAAAAACACAAGAATTTTTGAAATTTAAAATGAAGATTTTGGATAGCTAGTGCTACCTACCATAACAAAATTGTTATTCCCAGGCCCAGCAGCAGTATCAGTAAACCATATATTGCCTGAATGACACAGCCTGGAGTTGGCTGAAGCATGATGAGACCATTGAAATGTATGATTTTTTTTATTTAAATTTAAGATTTTGAAATTTAAATGAATGCTTTTGAAATTGAACTTTTCACTCCCAAGTTTTAGTGTCCCGGACCCCAGTGTGTGGGTACAAAGGGCCAAATCTAACAAGCCCCCACAGGGCTCATGTTGCCATGAGATGTAGGCGCAACGTCTCCATTGCCCTGACCAGCCATTGTTTCCACCAAGGCAAACCATGTGAAGAACAGCGTGACACCGTCGAGCCCTGCACACATATGTGTGCTGAAGGGCCACTGAGCCTTGTCCGGGCAGTGGAGGCTGAGGAGATGGTGGAGGATGAGGAGGCGGAGTCACACACTGTCACAGGACCAATGGGCTGACAGAGTGGAGTAGGAAGCAGCATGAGTACACAAGAGGGGTTCACAACCCCTAAAATTAAAAGGTGAATGTTGAAATCTCTAGTTAAGATGCATGTTAGGTAGTGCTAAACATTCAAAAGTTTAAGGCCCAAGCCCAGAAGCATCAGTAAGCCAAGCAGTTTCTGACAGTCAGGAAAAGGCATCAGCAGTACACAAGAGGATTTCATAACCCCTAAGATTGAAAGATCAATGTTGAAATCTCAATTAAGCATGTATGTAAGCAAGTGCAAAACATCCAAAAATGTAAGGCCCAAGCCCTGAAGCATCAGTAAGCCAAGTAGTTCCTGAAAGACTCAGGAGCAGGCATCAGCAGTACCCAAGAGGGTTTCATAACCCCTTACATTGAAAGATCAAAGATGAAAGGTCTATTAAGCATGTATTTAGCTAGAGCTAAACATCCAAAAAATTAAGGGCCAAGCCCAGAAGCATCAATAAGGCAAGTAGTTCCTGAAACAAACAGTCAGGAGCAGGCATCAGCAGTGCCCAAGAGGGTTTCATAACCCCTTACATTGAAAGATCAATCTTGAAATCTCAATTAAGCATTTATGTTAGCTAGTGCTACCAGAACATATTTGGAGTTAATATCCCAGTCCCAGTAGCATCAGAAAACAATATATATGCTGAATGACACAGCCTGGAGGTGGGGAAAGCATAAGCAGCCCATGTAGTGTCTGAATGCTACAGCCTGAAGGTGGCTGAAGCATGAGGAGACCATTGAAATGCAAGAATTTTAAATAGAAATCTAAGATTTTGAAATTGAAATTGAGGATTTTGAAATGGAACTTTTAATTCCCAAGTTTTAGTGGCCCGGGCCCCGGCGTGTGGGTACTAAGGACCTAATCTAACAAGGAGTCCCATGTCACATGTCAGCACAATGATAGAGCCTGGAGGTGGCATCAGTAGGAGAAGACCATATAGTGTCTGACTGGCACAGCCTGGAGTTGGCTGAAGCATGAGGAGACCCCAGGGCTTCACAAAAATTGTCAGAATACCACCTGACATTCAAAATAATAAACTGATAGATTCTCTGAAGAAATGAATCCTTCATTAGATGACAATATGAGTATTGTGTGTTCCAGTGACATTAGCTCATCAGAGGAACAGGAAAACATGATACAACGTAATTCTTCAACTGAAGAACTACAACAAAGAATTAACGACTTAAAGACTACTGGAACTGAGGAACTTCAAAATGGTAAATCTACCACCTGGGATAGTCAGTCAATTCCAACATCCGGTGGTCAGTATCCAGTTTCTGCTAGTCCTTAGCAATATTCCTTTTATTACTGGTCTGGTATCAACATGGCAATAATGCTGTGAGAGTATATATTGCCTGAATGACACAGCTTGGAGTTGGCAGAAGCATAAGGAGACAAAATAGTGGCTGAATGAAACAGCCTGGAGGTGGCAGCATCAGGAGTCCTGAAAGTGACCCGGTGACAGAGTGGTGCAGTAGGTGGCAATACCAGTACCCAGTGATGAAGGGGGCTGGAATGTTTGTAACTAGGGAGCAGTGCCCTAAATCTGTTTGGCATTATCCATATTTGTGAAGTGTAGCACCATGGTCAATCTACTCTGATGCATCTGGCATTGGTGAGTGGAAATCCTGGCTGATCCATGCCTGTGCGAGCCCTGCACACATGGTATGCTGAAGGGCCACTGAGACTTGTCCGGGCAGTGGAGGCTGAGGACACGGTGGAGGATAAGGAGGCGGAGTCGCACACTGTCACATGACCAACGGGCTGACAGTGTGGAGGAGGAAGCGGCATTACCTGTTCAAGTTGGGGTTGTGGCTGTGCATGAACCACATTCACCCAGTGAGCCGTAAAGGGCATTTATTGTCCCTGACCGTAGTTACAGCTCAAGACGTCGATGCTGCCGTGCACTTTGGTACACACCGACAGGCTCAAGGACTGGACCACCTTCTCTTCCACAAAATTGTGCAGGGCTGGTACTGCCTTCTTCGCAAAGAAATGACGGCTTGGTACTCTCCACCTCGGCTCGGCACAAGCCATCAGTTCTCTGAAAGGTGCAGTGTCCTCCCATTGAAAAGGGAGGGACTGCAGCACCAGCAACTTAGACAGGAGCACATTCAGCTTCTGTGCTGTTGGATGAGTGGGTGCATACTGTTGTTTCTTGGACTTGGCTCCGCGGATGGATTGTTGGCGGAATGGCTGACTAAGAGTGGGAAATGCAGGAGCATCTGGAGTGACAGAAGGAGGGTATGACACACAGCTCCATTCGGCTGAGGTGGTGGAGCCTTGGCTGGCTGAAGGAGGGAGCGGCTGGCCACTGGGTGATGCAGCAGGCTGGACCATTACATCGGAGCCACGGTTCTCCCAGGCCGCTTTATGGTGGCAAAGCATGTGTTGACGCAGGACCGTGATGCCAACATTGGGTCCCTGGCCACGCTTCCCCTTCTGCCGACATATCTTGCATGTGGCTATGCGAACCTCCTCCGGATGCTTAATGAAAAACTGCCACACCGCCGAGTAGCTGATTTTCCCACCAACAGTCCACACTAATTGACTGCTATTACCGCCGTCTCCAGGAACCCCTGTTCCACTACCTCCCGGAAAGGTAGGCTTCCGCGAAGCAGGTGGTATCCCCAGGGCACGTTTGTCTCCAGAATTTATACTTCTGCCAGCACGCTGACTGCCAACCATGCTACTGCCTTCCTGGCTCAGCTACTGCCTCACGGGCAACCTAGGCACTTTTGACTGGGGGTGTCAGATGTCACTTGTGATGCAGTGGATTACCGTGTTAACCAATCAATGACGGCAGATGGGTTGTTGGTTGAAACACGACCACTAATTGATAACGGGAGCTCAGGCCTCTCACTGCGACTCCTGCTGCAACTCGCCCCTAGTCTGCTACGACCTCTGCCTGAAGGATTTAGGCCTCTGCCACTCCTCTGTGCACGTCCTGGCACTTCTCCGCCTGACATTCTTAGTGCGTACAAGAGGGAAGTACAATACGTTTCACTACTCTTAAAACAGTATTTTTCTAGAACAGCAGCAGGTGATTACTTTTGGCTGTCCTTTCACAGTATGTAGACCCTTGACAGATTAACAGGAACAAAATAGTACACTACTTAGATGTAGATGGGCAGTATGCATTTAGGAGGGCAGAAAAATGTGCTACAATGAGCCTAAAAAAATCTGTAAGTTTTGTAAAACACCAGCCATTGAGTACTAGTGCTTGGACTTTCACAGTATGTAGGCCCTTGACAGATTAACAGGTACAAAATGGTACAGTACTTAGATGTACGTATGCAGTATCCACTCATGAGGGCAGAAAAATGCTGTTCAATATGCATTAAAAACTCAATATTATTTGTAAAACACCAGCTGGCGAGTACTAGTGCTTGGACTTTCACAGTATGTCGGCCCTTGACAGATTAACAAGTACAAAATGGTACTCTACTTAGATGTACGTATGCGGTATCCACTCATGAGGGCAGAAAAATGCTCTTCAATACGCATTAAAAACTCAATATTTTTTGTAAAACACCAGCCGGAGTACTAGTGCTTGGACTTTCACAGTATGTCGGCCCTTGACAGATTAACAGGTACAAAATGGTACACTACTTAGATGTACTTATGCGGTATCCACTCATGAGGGCAGAAAAATGCTCTTCAATACGCATTAAAAACTCAATATTTTTTGTAAAACACCAGCTGGAGTACTAGTGCTTGGACTTTCACAGTATGTCGGCCCTTGACAGATTAACAGGTACAAAATAGTACACTACTTAGATGTACGAATGCGGTATGCATTCGGTATGCGGTAGGGCAGAAAAATGTGCTTCAATACGCATTAAATACTCAGTATTTTTTGTAAAACACCACCCGGTGAGTACTAGTGCTTGGACTTTCATAGTATGTAGCATCTTGACAGATTAACAGGTACAAAATGGTACACTACTTAGATGTAGGTGTGTGGTAAGCATGCATGAGGGCAAAAAAATGCGCTATAGTACACTTGGAAAACATATTTTCGTAAAAACACCAGCCGGTGATTACTTTTGCCTGGACTTTCCCAGTATCTAGACTTGTTACAGATTTACAGATACAAAATAGTAGACTGCTTTGATGTAGGTATGTGGTATGTACTTATGAGGGCAGAAAAATCAGCTACAATGAGCCTAAAAACTCTGTAATTTTTGTAAAATACCAGCTGGTGATTACTTTTGCTTGGATTTTCTCAGTATTTAAGCCCTTGACAGATTAACAGGTACAAAATAGTGCACTACTTAGATGTACGATGCGGTATGCACTTAGGAGAGAAGAAAAATGCGCTACAATGAGACTGAAAACTCTGTAAGTTTTGTAAAACACCAGCTGGTGAGTACTAGTGCTTGGACTTTTATAGTATGTAGGCCCTTGACAGACTAACAGGTACAAAATGGGACACTACTTAGATGTACGTATGCGGTATGCACTGATGAGGGCAGAAAAATGCTCTACAATACGTATTAAAAGTCTGTATTTTTGTAAAACACCAGCTGGTGAATAACAGTGCTTAGACTTTCACAGTATGAAGGCCCTTGACAGATTAAGGCTAGGTTCAGACTACGGAATTTCCGCCTGCAATTCTGCTTTGAAATTGCAGGCAGAAATTCCGCTTGCTAAAATGTATAGTGTAGTGAATGGGTTTACGTTCACAAATTCACACTTCGGAATTTGTGAAGCAGAATTTGTGAACGGAAAATCAGCTTGGAAATTTCCGACTGAAGAATGGCGGTGCTTTTTCTTTAGGCGGAAATCTGTGCGGAACACATTGCAGTCTATTGGACACTGCAGTGTCTGCGCGGCACTAGCGCCGACTGATTCAGTCAGCGCTGGCCGCACACGGAATCTCCGGCTAGAAATTTTCTGCCCGGAGATTCTGTAGTCTGAACCTAACCTAACAGGTACAAAATGGTAGACTACTTTGATGTATGTATTCGGTATGCACTGATGAGGGCAGAAAAATGCGCTACGATACGCATTAAAAGCTCTGTATTTTTGCAATTCACCAGCCTGTGAGTACTAGTGCTTGGACTTTCACAGTATGTAAGCCCTTGACAGATTAACAGGTACAAAATGGGACACTACTTAGATGTACGTATGCGGTATGCACTGATGAGGGCAGAAAAATGCTCTACAATACGTATTAAAAGTCTGTATTTTTGTAAAACACCAGCCGGTGAGTAATAGTGCTTGGACTTTCACAGTATGTAGGCCCTTGACAGATTAAGGCTAGGTTCAGACTACAGAATTTCCGCCTGTAATTCTGCTTTGAAATTGCAGGCAGAAATTCCGCTTGCTAAAATGTATAGTGTAGTGAATGGGTTCCGTTCACAAATTCACACTTCGGAATTTGGGAAGCGGAATTTGGGAATGGAAAATCCGCTTGGAATTCTCCACCTGAAGAAAGGCGGTGCTTTTTCTTCAGGCGGAAATCCGTGCGGAACACATTGTAGTCTATTGGACACTGCAGTGTCTGTGCGGTACTAGCGCCAACTGATTCAGTCAGCGCTGGCCGCACACGGAATCTCCGGGCGGAAATTTTCTGCCCGGAGATTCTGTAGTCTGAACCTAACCTAACAGGTACAAAATGGTAGACTACTTAGATGTATGTATGCGGTATGAACTGAAGAGGGGAGAAAAATGCGCTACAATATGCATTAAAAACTCTGTATTTTTGTAAAACACCAGCCGGTGAGTACAAGTGCTTGGACTCTTTCACATTATGTAGGCCCTTGATAGATTAACAGGTACAAAATTGTACACTACTTAGATGTACATATGCAGTATGCACTGATGAGGGCAGAAAAATGTGATACAATACGCATTAAAAAGTCTGTATTTTTGTAAAACACTAGCCGGTGAGTACTAGTGCTTGGACTTTCACAGTATGTAGGTCCTTGACAGATTAACAGGTCCAAAATGGTACACTACTTAGATGTACATATGCGGTGTGCACTGATGAGGGCAGAAAAATGCGCTACAATACACATGAAAAACTCTGTATTTTTGTAAAACACCAGCGGGTGAGTCCTATTGTTTGGACTTTCACAGTATGTAGGCCCTGAACAGATTAACAGGTATAATATGGTACACTACTTAGATGTAGGTATGTGGTATGCACGTATGAAGGCAAAAAAAATTACTACAGTACACTTGGAAAATGTATTTTCATAAAACCACAGCCAATGATTAGTTTTCCCTGGCCTTTCACTGTATTTTGGCTTGTTACATATTAACAGGTACAAAAAAAGTGCACTACTTAGATGTAGGCATGTGGTATGCACGAATGAGGGCAAAAAAATGCGCTACAGTACACTAGGAAAATTTATTTTCGTAAAACTCCAGCCGGTCATTACTTTTGCCTGGACTTTCCCAGTATCTAGACTTGTTACAGATTTACAGATACAAAATAGTAGACTGCTCTGATGTAGGTAGGTGGTATGCACGTATGAGGGCAGAAAAATGCACTACAGTCTGCTGAATAAATGTATTTTTGCACAACAACAGGACATAACAGTGCAGCACCACAAAAAATTTATAAATAAATAAATTGAACTCTGTCACAGAGTATTAAGAATGGTGTGAACTGCTGGTTATTATACCGTCTAAACTCCACAGACTAGTATAAGCAGCTGATGATTTCTTGTGGAAAAAATACACAGAATTGCACTGAAAAATAATTCCTGCCTCCTTTGATACGGTTCATGAAGTTCAGACAGCTTGTTGATATGCATGAGGCAACGAAAAGCTATCTGCCCCTCTCTGATAAAATGCTGAATAAAGTGACTGGGAGGTTAATGGCTGGCATAAAAATCCTTCTCAGTGACAACAAGCAAAGCACTGCACTGCTCTTTGTCCACAACGTTGATGTGACTAGCAGTTGGAAGTGGAACGCTGCGGTATGATCAATTCAGCGTGTCTGTGTAACACACAGAGACACAGAGCCATACTCTCTCTCTGCAGTGTATGGCATTAAATGAGCAGCCGCAAAATGGCTGCCGATTATATAGGGCTGTGAAATCACAGGGGTCAATGAATGCTGATAGGCTGCATCCTGCATGTGATTCAGGGTCATCCCGCCTACCTCCCTTCCCCATGTACTGACATGTGGATCCCCCATTTTAGGTGTCCTGGAGCCTGGAACGCTGTAAAATGGAGTTTAATGAAGCGATTTGCGCGATATAATCATGGCGATATTCGCATTCGTTGCGAATCGATTAAATCCTGAAATTCGTAACGCATTTGGGTTCGTCTGCTTTGATTCGCTCATCTCTAAAAAATACCAAAGTCCAGAATAGCATATTTTTGGTCACTTCATATATCAGAAACAAAATAATAAAAGTGACCAAAAAGTCCCATTAAAATAAAAATGGTACCAATAAAAACTACAGATCATGGTGCAAAATAGAAGCCTTCATATAGGGGTCAGAACAGGATATTTTTAGGCATGTTCATTTTCGTACAAAAAGTGATAACTTTTTAAATGTAGTAAAATAAAACAAAACCTATATAAATTGAGTATCATGTTAATTGTAGGGACATACAGAATTTATACAATGTGCAATTTGTTACCAAAAAGAGTAGAAACAAAAGCCCCCAAAAGCTGCAAAAGCCCTCAAAAGCTGAAAAGCCTTTGTAGATTTTGTGGTGAAATTCTTTACAAAGTAGAATTGGTGGTGCAAAAAACAAGCCCTAAATAAAACATATATAAACTGTGTATCGTTTTAAACGTAGGGACATACAGAATTTATACGTGTATTTTTTTTTACTGAAAAGTGCCTTTTTTGGCCTTCGTAGATTTTGTGGTAAAATGTCTTTACAAAGTACAATTGGTAGTGCAAAAAACAAGCCCTCATAAGCTTAAAGGGGTATTCCAGGAAAAAAATTGTTTTTAGATCAACTGGCTCCAGAACAATGTACAATTGGTAGTGCAAAAACAAGCCCTCATATGCTTAAAGGGGTATTCCAGGAAAAAACTTTTTTTTTTAGATCAACTGGCTCCAGATTTGTAAATTACTTCTATGCTCTCTGCTGACATCTCTGCTTGTCTCAGGAACTGCACAGAACAGAATAGGTTAGCTATGGGAATTTTCTTCTACTCTGGACAGCTCCTGAGACACGTGTCGTCAGAGAGCACTTAGACAGAAAAGAACAACTCAACTTCAGCAGCAAATATGTACTGAAAGGATTAATATTTTTTAATAGAAGTAATTTGCAAATCTGTTTAACTTTCTGGAGCCAGTTGATATATATATATATATATATATATAAAAAAGTTTTTCCTGGATAAGCCCTTTAAGGCGAGGAGGAAAAAATAAAAGTGCAAAAAAAAAATATTGATATCCTTAAGGGGTTAAAAGTTTATTATTATTTTTAAATGTGTCTTCAGCCCATGGTTGTGAATAATACAAGAATTATAAAGTAGTCATATGTCCAGCGAAGGCAAAATATCTAGGATCACCACTTGGGACCCTGCTATTTTTGCCCTTGGTTCAGAAATCACATGGCTATGGTAAGATTAGAGTAGATACTACAAATGTCTAGTGTGCTAGTGTATTGACAAATGTCTGTTGCATTCAACTAGACAGAAAATAGGCCACTCTGAATATTTAATTTTGCTAATAGGATCTTGTACCATTGTAAGTTGAATAAAAAGTGGTTATCAGCAAGCCAAGCCTCATCTGCTCCTCTTTTATAACCTTTACAAGCATTGCCCTTACATAACCCCTAGTGCTGTATCTATTGTGTATCCAAGTGGTCTGAAGCAAAGAAGGTTGGATATAAAGGGAGCTGCAGTGTTACAAGGCTGGTAAGCATGCTGAGTGTTCTACGAAACAACAGTAACTAGACAACAGCTGGGGACACAACCACATTGAAGAAACTCTGGTGTGTTGTGTGAAAAAAGTATTTCTAGACCCAATAGCTGTAAATTACATTTTGTAATAGTTCGGTGGTAAAAAAAAATCTAAAACATACACACACAAAAACAACAACAACGTTTGTATAGATTTAATGTCAAGCCAAGGGATGTTTTGGGGACAGCTGGAGCAACAGCAAACCTCACATGTACACAGAAGACATAAGTCCAATGTTATATTATAATCACAGAAGATTTTTCATTTTATATGGCATATGAACAGATTGATAGGCGGATTTGAGCCAGAAATCTGTTCTGTAACAGGAGACAAACCACATGTTGATTCTCTTTTACCACTTAAATGCAGTAACATAGAACACATCGTGTAAATAGAAAATCTTTGCACTTAAAGTTGTTTTTTATCAGAAATTTTTATTAAAGCTTTTTATATAAAACAAACAGCATAAGTTGTTTCTTGTTCTTTAAACCGCATCAGTTAAATGGAACTTTCTCAAAAGAATCACAAAAAACCCTTTTTTCTCCATCAGATCAAAATTGCACCTTTTGAATCCATCTTGTTTAGAAACTCTTAGAATCTTTAGGGTTTAAATACAGAAGTAAGAACGATAGAATACATACAGTAAGTAGTAGACAGTACGCACAAAAATGACAACAAAACACTACAGAAAGGTTACTAACAATGTATGGTGGTATTATTGGGGCATTATATTATGGTATTATTTTAGTTTTGTTTGGTAAAGTTATTTGGGCTTGTTATTATGGCATTATTAGAACAATGTATGCAGATAATGGGGGATTTTTTATCAAAATCTATGTGAAGAATCAGTAGAGGAGTTGCCCATAGCAGCCAATCAGATTGCTTCTTTCATTTTTCAGATGCCTTTTTAACCCCTTTAGGAAGAAGGGCATACAGGTATGACCCTGCATCCTACTACTTAAGGGCCGAGTGCGTACTTGTACGTCATGGTCCAGTTACCTGGGTTTGAAGCATGCTCACGAGCTGAGCACGCTTCACACCCAGTGGGTTATCAGCAGCCAGGACCCAGGTTTAATTAACCCTTTAGACGCCACAATCAAAGTTGATTGCGGCATTTAAAAATGCAAGGTTAACAGTGCCGGTTAGCTCAGCACAGCTGAGCGGGACATCCGCAGCAAAATCGTGGATGGTGGGAGGACATTTATCTCCCTCCTAGCCATCCGATTGATGCTCTGAGGCTCTGTCCAGGCTCTGAAAACTAGATCAGCAGAGCACCAATAATACTGACCAATGCTGAGCCAAAGCTCAGTTATTGAATGTTATAGCCCCCTATGGGAACTAAAAAAAAAGTTAATAATAAGGAAATTAACCTCTTCCTAATAAAAGTTTGAATCCCCCTTTTCCTATTTAAAAAAAATAAAATAATGTAATAAAAAATAAACATAATCATATGTTGTACTGCCACATGCGTAAATGTCTGGACTATTAAAATATAAGGTTAGTTAAACCGCACGATTGATGGCGTGCACACAAAAAAAACTCCCAAAAAGTCCAAAACTGCGTAATTTTGATCATTTCATAAACTATAAAAAAATTCAGAAGAGGACAATTTTAAGCATACTAATTTTAGTGCATATAGTTATAATTTTTTTTAAAGTAGTAAAATAAAATAAAACCTACATAAATTGGGTATCTTTGTAACTGTATGGACCTACAGAATAAAGATAAGGTGTAATTTTTACCGAAAAGTGCACTGCGTAGGAACGGAAGTCCCCAAAAGTTACAAAATGGCTTTTTTTTTTCAATTTCACCCCATAAATATTTTTGGGTTTTGCCATAGATTTTGTTAAGAAATAATTGATGTCATTACAAAGTACAATTGGTGACACAAAAAAACAAGCCCTTATATGGGTCTGTAGATGCAAAATGGTTTTTAGTAAGGATGTCCCAATATTGATACTAGTATCGGTATCGGGGCCGATACTAAGGATTTGCATGGTATCAGGGACTTTATTATCCAATCTGATACCTGGTGCAGTGCTCCGCTGCCCTGTTCTCCCATCCTTATCACGGCTGGTGCCCCGTTCTTCCATCCACATCAGGGCTTTCCATGGAGGAGCATGTGACATACACGCCACTCCACCTCCTCCAGTGTAACGGTATGGATGAAGCAGCGTGACGTGTATGTCACATGCTCCTCCATAGGCCGCCATGATGAAAACGGCAGAACTGGGCAGCAACCGTGATGAAGACGGGAGAACAGGGCAGCGGAGCGTCAACACCCGACAGGCCGACAGGCGCAAGTGAACAACTACAAGGGTGGGGGCTGCTGTCTGCAAGGGGAGTGGGCTGCTGTCTACAAAGGGGGGAGTGGGCTGCTGTCTAAAAAGGGAGGGAGTGGGCTGCTGTCTACAAAGGGGGGAGGGGGCTGCTGTCTAGAAAGGGGGGAAGGGGCCTGCTGTCTAGAAAGGGTGGGAGAGGGCTGCTGTCTACAAGGGGGTGGGAGGAGGCTGCTGTCTAAAACGGGGGTCTGCTGTCTACGAGGGGGGGGCTGCTGTCTACAAGGGGGGACCTGCTGTCTACAAGGGGGTATGCAGTCTACAGGGGGGCTGCTGTCTACAAGGGGGGCTGCTACTAATGTCTGCAGGGGGGCTGCAGTCTACAGGGGGCTGCTTCTAATGTCTGCAACTATGTATGCTACCTAAAAGGGGATACTACCTACTATTAAAGGCAATCTTACAGCAGAGTCACCTGCACTAACTTGAATTTATAGGTAGATAGTGCAGGTGACCTGGTTTATACCGCTGTTCACCGTGTGAATATCAGCGCAATTTCACTGATCTCGCAGCCGATGCAAATTCCCTGTTCTGTCCAATGGAAAAGAGAGAAGCCTGAAATTAAGTGTTCACAAGTCTGTTGTTTGCCCGTGTATTAGACCTTTCCACTATGTTTCTTGACTACGCCACCTTGCCGCCTGCCTTTACCTTCTGCTAAGTCCGACTACGCCTCTGCCTCTTCGTACTGTACCTCACTTTGCTCAGCTACCTGTGTGGTTGAGTCACATCAGGGGTAGCGACCTGGGTGCCGCCTGCCGCAGCAAGCCCGTCCTTCCTTGCGGCGGGCTCTGGTGAAGACCAGCGGCACCTTAGACTCTGCTCCCCAATACGGCCCAAGTCATCGGCCTCACAGGTCAGTGGATTCACATCCTGCATCGTTACAGCAAGATCCGGCAATGGATCTCGCTGGGGTATCTTTGCTCGAGAATCCAGATCTCGCTTCTATTGTGGCTCTCCAGTCGCAGAAGTTGGCGCAGCAGGTGCAACAGTTAAGCCAATTGTCCGCCATGATGCAGCAGTTGCTTTCAGTCCAGCAACAACCGCAGCAACCACAGCTCCTTCTGCTCCAGTGATGCCTCCCACTCCTGCAGTTGCCACGGGGTCCAAACTCCGTCTGTCCCTACCTGAGAAGTACGAGGGGGATCCTAAGTCTTGCCATGGTTTTGTGACACAGTGCTCCATGCACATTGAGGTAATGGTGGAATAGTTCCCCACGGGAATGAGCAAAGGTGGCCTTTGTCATCAGTCTCTTAACTGGAAGGGCTCTGGCCTGGGCAACCCCGTTATGGGATCGCAGTGATCCACTCACAGCTAGTCTCCAGGTGTTCTTGACAGAATTACGAGGTGTCTTTGAAGAACCTGCATGAGCTTCTTCTGCTCAGATGGCCTTGCTGAGTCTTAGGGCAACTCCTCTGTGGGTGAGTATGCCATACGTTTTCATACCCTGGCATCGGAGCTATTTTGGAATAATGAAGCTCTTTGCCCCACTTTCAAAAGAGGACTTTCTGGCCCTATTAAAGATGTTTTTGCTGTCCGGGAATTGCAATCCTCTCTTAGTTACCTCATTCACCTGGCCTCTTGGATTGATATTCGTTTCTCTGAACATCGTGAGGAACAATGACAGGAAAGGGAATCTGCACGACCTCAGCGCTTTCCTCATCTGGCACCAGTCTTCCTGTAATCACGCCCGCAACCTTCTACGTTGCCTCCTTGCACCTAGGCTTTGTAGGAGAGGCTTCCCTAGGTGTGAATACTTCCTCTCCATGTTTGAATTTGACGATTCAGCTTTCTCTTTCCTACAAGGAGAGTATTTCCGTTCTTGCCTTCCTGGTCTCAGGTTCTGCAGGGAAATTTATTAATGCTTCCTTGGTACAAAGGTATCCTCTGCCGGTGTCTCGCCTCCTGAAGCCTTTGTATATCTCTACAGTCAACTGAGAAAATCTGGACTGTATAGTGCAATTTCGCAGAGTCTTGCACCAGGAGAACTTGTCCTTATATGTACTTCCTCATTTTACCTCCACTCTTCTGCTTGGTCTTCCCTGGCTACAACTCCATGCTCCGCAGCTAGATTGGAAAACTGGAGAAGTACTCCGTATGGGACCTTACTGCAGCAACAACTGTATTCAAACACTTCGGTCTAAATTGTTGTCTCCTTTTACTCCTCTGCCCGGTTTACCATTGTTTCTTCTGGACTTTGCTGACATCTTCAGTAAGAAAAAAGCTGAAGTCCTACCACCTCATCGTCCCTACGACTGCCCTATAGACTTGTTGCCTGGGACCCTACCTCCCCGGGGCAGAATTTATCCATTCCTGAAACTTAGGCCATGTCAGAGTACATTCAAGAGAATCTACAAATGGGCTTTATAAGAAGATCTTCCTCCCCTGCCAGCACCAGATTTTCTTTTTGCAAAAGAAAGACGGTTCTCTGCGACCCTGCATTGATTATCGTGGCTTGAATAAAATTAAGGTTAAGAACCTCTATCCTCTTCCAGTAATCTCAGAATTATTTGATTGTCTACGTGGAGCTAGGATTTTCTCCAAACTTGACCTATGGGGAGCCTATAACTTGATTCGCATATGGGAGGGTGATGAATGGAAGACTGGGTTTAACACTCATGATGGACATTTTGCGTACCTTGTGATGCCCTTCGGACTCTGTAATGCTCCAGCAGTCTTTCAGGAGTTCGTTAATGATGTTTTTCATGACCTCTTATACTCCTGTGTCGTAGTCTATTTGGATGATATTCTCATCTACTCGCACAATGTTCAGACTCATCGTTCACACATCCGCCAGGTTTTACAATGCCTGCGTTACAACCATCTCTATGCCGAACTGGAGAAGTGCATTTTTGAAAAAAACTGCCTTCCATTTCTGGATTAAATCATTACCAGTTAAGGTCTTCAAATGGACCCTAACAAGTTGTCCGCTGTATTGGACTGGCCTCTACCTTCCGGTTTAAGAGCAATCCAGTGCTTCCTTGGTTTTACCTACTACTATCGGCAATTTATTCCTCATTGCTCCACCTTGGTATGGCCCATTGTGTCTCTTACAAAGAAGACTTCTAATCCCAAGGTCTTGACTCCAGAGGAAGAAGAGCCCTTCAAACAGTTAAAGCTCGCTTTGCTACAGCTCCGGTTTTGTCTAGACCCGACCCGAGCAAACCATTTCTTTTGGAGGTGGATGCTTCTTCAGTTGGTGCTGGTGCGGTGTGTTAATGCAAAAGTCTTCTAAAGGAAAAATTGTAACCTGTGGATTTCTCTCAAAGACCTTCTCTCCTGTGGTGAAAAACTACACTATTGGAGATCGTGAACTCTTGGCAATAAAACTGTCTCTGGAAGAATGGTGTCATCACTTGGAGGGCTCTGTACATCAGATCCCTATATATTCTGATCATAAGAATCTGCTCTACCTACAGACAGCCCAATGACTCAACCCACGGCAGGCCCGATGGTCTCCGTTCTTCTCCAGATTTGACTTCTACATTCACTTCTGTCCAGCAGCAAAGAATCTACGAGCAGACGCCCTCTCCAGGTCTTCTGACGTTCATGGCTGGGAAACTCTTCCTCAGCATATTATTCCTTCTGAGAGTCTCATCTCTGTAGTGCCAGCAAGACTCCAGCACCTGCCTCCTGGAAAGACTTACATATCTCCCCGTTTAAGACTCCAAGTCTTGAAGTGGTATTAGAAGTAGAGCAGGAAAAAACCCTCAGGTATGGCGCTGCAGACTCTTGTAGACAGATGAGGCGGATGCCAAAGGTAATAGGAAAGTCCTCAGCAGGACATTTTATTAAAAAAACAATAAAATGGACAAGATTACGCGTTTCGGGAGGATCCCTCCATTCCTCAGATCAGGATAAGGACAGTACAACAATAGCAGGTTTATATAGTCCAAAAATGGGCGCCAAAAACACATGGGAGGAGTAACAATCCAAACTTGAAAATCAAAGTACAGGAACAGAAACAGCACTTACATATAATATACAGTATGAATATACATTAGGAAGCAATACAATTACAAATTGTGGTAATATAAGGTCAGGTTATGTGTTGGACCAAGACTAGCAACTGCTGGAGAATCGCAGTGGGCCGGAAGCTGTCAGCCGCATCATGTGAACAGTGTAAACAAGGCACTTCCTGTGTGAGAAGCACGTCAATAGCAGTGAGCTCTGAAGCCGGGCTGGTTGCCCTTGACCCGTTGCTATGCTAGGAGGTCACATGGTCAGCTCTCTACCAATCAGCTCTGAATGTGGTTTCTCCTTACTTGTGAAGGCTGTGAGGATCGTACTGGCAGAGGACACTGACAGGCTCCTATTCAGTGTAAGCTGTGCGATTATTATCTATATGCAAATAGTGCTGTCAGGGGATACTAGCTGCCTGGTCAGTGTGGGCTGTGAGCACTGTGTATATAAGGATCGTGCTGTCAGGGGATACTGACCGCCTCATCTGTCTACAAGAGTCTGCAGCGCCATACCTGAGGGTTTTTTCCTGCTCTACTTCTAATATTGACTCCCAGGACGACTTGTTTCCTCCTGCAACCCATCGGCATAGCAGCGACTCGTACTACAGTATCCAGATTATATCGTGGGTGATATGCTTTTTTGCATAGATCTCAAGGTGAGCGGCCATCTATAAGCCCCGTGGGGTTCCCCCCCCACCCACCACCCGATCTATTGAGGGTAAATACACGAGGCGCCGTCCGTCGGTCCTTTCTTTTCTTTTCTCTACAAAGTCTTGAAGTGGGTTCATTCCTCCTGGCCAATCATTCCGGAATTCATAAGTCCTTGCATCTCATCTCCAGACACTAATGGTGGCCGAGTTTAAAACAGGATGTTGTTAATTTTGTCCATTCCTGTTCTGTCTAGGCCCAAAACAAGATTCCTCATTCTAAACCAGCAGGTCTTCTACAGCCTTTGCCGGTCTCAGAGCTTCCCTGGACCAACATTGCTTGACTTTATTACTGACCTTCCGTCTTCCAGCGGCAATACGGTCATCTGGCTGGTAGTAGACCGATTTTCTAAAATGGCCCATTTCGTGCCACTGCCTGGACTTCAGCTCAACAGCTTGTTAAGCTTTTTCTTTGCCACTACATGGACTGCCTTCTCATATTGTATCTGACCGTGGAGTCCAGTTCGTCTCAAACTTCTGGCGGGCCCTCTGTTCACGTTTCCAAGTTAAGCTGGTTTTTTACTCTACCTATCACCCTCAATTCAATGGACAGGTTGAGAGAGTGAATCAGTCTTAGGTGTATTTGCTTAGGTGTATTTGCCGTGCCACAGTTCAGGGATTATTTAAATCAAAATCCCTGCAGCCTCTCCTTCATGGTCACACACATGGATACTAAAATTCCATTTCTGGATTTGTGGCTATAGAGGGAGATGCCAAGAGAGTAATTGTTGCGACATCTACATACCGCAAAGAAATGGTGGTTAACTCCATACTACAGGCCACTTCTTGTCACCCCGGCCATGTCATTACTAACCTTCTGGTTGGGGAAATGAATAGGTCTAGACAGAATTGCACCCTCTTTAAAGATTTCATTAGAGAATCTCATGATAAAGGTTCTCATCTTATACAGAGTGTACACAAAATGAAGTGTTCAGCGTGCCATAACTGGGGCCACTAATTTAAGCAGAACACACTTGATACATAAAATACAGACAAGGAGGCCAACACAAGAACAGTAAAAAATCCATTTGTTTTCTCCACCCAATACAGCCAAGAATATAAAAATGTCATAAACAAATACTTACCGGTAGTTATTGGGGATAAAAACTTTAAACATATTTTTAATGAGGGATATAGATGTGTGGCACGACGAGCCCAGACACTTGTAAATAAATTATCCCCGAGTTTACTTAAAACCTCTAAAAAATCTACAGCTACTTGGTTACAAACGACTGGGTCTTTCAAGTGTGGACATACTCACTGTACATGCTGCAGAGTGATTATTAACCTCTAAAGGACACAGGTCCTGCACCCGGTCCCGGTATATAATGCGGGGTCACGTAATACCGGGTCAGTCACAGCGGCTAATGACAGCCGGGACCCGTGTGGCAACGATAATTGTGTCCCGCTATTGACCCTTTAGTTGATCACCGCATCTAAAATGAAAATAAAAGCTTCCCAGCAGCTCAGTCGGGCTGATTGGGACCATCGTGGTGAAATCGTGATGTCCCGATCAGCTAGAACGTGAGCGCTGGTCCCCTTACCTACCTCTGTCACGGGCTTGAGCAATCGACCGCCGATAACACTGATATTTGACCTTTGACATGGCAATGATCTGTGTATGAGATCAGTATGTTCAGTGTAATAGCCACTAGGGAGGGTTGTAACACTGCAAAAAGATGTGTGAAAAAAAGTTAATAACGATCATTTAACCCCTTCCCTAATAAAGTAAGAATCACCCCCCTTTTCCCATTAAAAAAAGTATAAAAATATATATTGTTATATAAACTGCACAGTCAATGGCGTACGCGCAAAAAAATTCCGAAGTCCAAAATAGCGAATTTTTGGTCACTTTTTATATCACGAAAAAATTTATAAAAAGCGATCAAAAAGTCTGATCAATATAAAAATGGTACTGATAAAAACTTCAGATCACGTCGCCAAAAATGAGATCTCATACTGGCCTGTACGTGGAAAAATAAAAAAGTTATAGGGGACAGAAGATGACATTTTTAAGCGTATACATTTTCCTGCATGTAGTTATGATCTTTTTTTTTTAGAAGTAATACAAAATCAAACCTATATAAGTAGGGTATCATTTTAACCATATAGACCTACAGAATAAAGATAAGATGTCATTTTTATCAAAAAACGGAAGCCCCCAAAAGTTACAAAATGTAATTTTTTCTTCAATTTTGTCGCACAATGAATATCTTTTCCGCCTCGCCATGGATATTTTGGTAAAATGACTAATGTCACTGCAAAGTAGAATTGGTGATTCAAAAAATAAGCCATAATATGGAATTTCAGGTGCCAAATTGAAAGCGTTATGATTTTTAGAAGGTAATGAGGAAAACAAAAAAATGCAAAAACGGAAAAACCCTGCGTCCTTAAGGGTTCAATACTTCCGATGTGCAGTCCTATGCAGCTGGTGAATGTTTTACTATTTCACAATTCATCATCTGCAACCATCTTCGGTAGTTTATATAATGTCTTGTGAACAATGCAGTTTACAATATGTCAGCTGCACATCCACCCCTCTTAAAGTTAGATTAAAGGGGTATTCTGGTGGAAAACAATTTTTTCATATCAACTGGCCCCAGAAAGTTAAACAGATTTGTAAATTACTTCTTTAAAAAAATAATAATAATCTTAATCCTTCCAGTACCTATCACCTGCTGTATGCTCCAGAGGAAGTTGTGTAAGACTTTTTTTTTGTCTGACCACAGTGCTCTCTGCTGACACCTCTGTCTGTGTCATGAACTGTCCAGAGCAGGAGAGATTTGCTATTGGGAATTTCTCCTACTCTGGACAGTTCCTGACATGGACAGAGGTGTCAGCAGAGAGCACTGTGGTCAGACAGAAAAGAACAACTCAACTTTCTGTGGAGCATATAGCATCTGATAAGTACTAGAATGATTAAGATTTTTTAATAGAAGTAATTTACAAATCTGTTTAACTTTCTGGCACCAGTTGATTTGAAAAAAAAAATGTTTTCCACTGGAGTACCCCTTTAAGGACACACCTATCTTACATTCCCCACTTCAACTCCCATCATGTGTCAATGATCACTCAATGATCACTAAAAAAACATGATGGGAGTTATTCGTCCATTACAGCACAAGGAATTGAGAGAAGGTAAATTTCAGACAGAGGTTATTGGGCCGGGAGGTCTTTTGGATCTTGAAACTTAATGCACGCTTTCCTAGCGATTTGAACAAGAGGCAGGACGTGATGCTTTATTACAGATATATATAGATCTTTATACACGTCCTAATTGCCCTATTCCTGCGGATGATCAGCATATATGAATGTCACTTATTAGATATAGTTCACGTTCATGATTTTTATTGAAGTTGTTGTATTTTCTCGCCCACATTTATAAACTGGCATCTATATATATATTTATATATTCATATTTTTTATTTATATTTGCACCTGCAATATTTGTTTTTCTCCTTTTGTGTGGACTAGTACCAAGTCTGGAGAATTATATCTTACTTTATTATAGGATTTTTATTTTCATATTTTATATATTGTATAGTAGTTTCTCACACTTGGAATTGTCCACACATATGGAGATTTTGTTGCTACCTGTTTCATGCTTTATACCACATACTTTTATTTATATAAAGTTTTGTATGATTGTTTATTGTACATGTGGTGACTACAGGGTTAACTTCCGACCAAACCTGATGCAGGTTCCGGTTGATTGCCCTGTATGCACCACATGACTAAGGCTGCATAAGACAGCTGAAACGCGTCACATATTACCCTCTATGTTAGTTTGAAATAAAGCACAATGATTTTATACCGAGCTATAATGCACTGGACAACTCTCTGTTTTGCTCTATTGTTCCTGGGAGCTGATCTGCTCCAGTTCGTGGTGCAGTGGGGCATTTGCGGGGGGCTGGAATACATCTGTTCTACATACATATTTATTTTTTTGTATTTGCGAAATTCCAGATACATTTTTATCTCGTACTTCATCCAAATCCTGAGGGGATGTCAGTCCTCGCTTTGCTATCTGCCATAGTATTTTTTTGCCTCCAGATTAAGGGGCAGTGTAAGTGAAGCAGGACTTTTCATGCATTAATTTCCAGTTATGTATACAGCATTTTTTAACACCTGCCAGAATATTTATTAGTTCTTTTTAAGCACATAAGCCTGTTTCTTTATTAAAATGTTGAATCTCTGAGTTCCCCAGCTGTCTCTGCATACCAATGTGTTGTCATGCCCAATCTTAGTAAAGTCTGAATATTTATTCTGATGCTTGTAATTATAATATTTGACTGGTATATAGTTTATAGTTTTAGTTTACCAGAACTATTTAAAATTCAAATGTGCCCTTGAAATGTTATGCAGCTCACATATTTCTTACTGGTGACCGATTTTATGATTTGTGTTGATATTTAAGGTGTTTTAATCATGCTGTTTACTTTGTGGTCTTGTTATGCTTAGATTCCGAAATGTCTTACATAGCTGCTTTTTCTGCAGGTCTTCCTGTCAGATAAAGGATAATGATACCTAAGGGTACCATCATCAAGGTAGATGTGGTCTACAAGCAATGTACATCTTGGGACTGTCTAATAATGTATTGTTTATGTGTATCATTAAAGTTAGACATGCTCAAAACAGATTTTTTTTTAGTTATTTAACAGTAGGTAGGTTTAATATTTGATGTTACTCTCTACGCTTCAGAGGAAATGAAACATTAAAATGAATGATCCATCCATGTAATTTGTAGCAGCTCTTGGCACTGATCAATATAGAGGCTCCTAAATGGACTTATACCTAAACAGTGCCTCTGCCAGACACCTCTGTCCATTTTAAGAACTGTCTGGAGCACGATAGGTTTGCTATGGGGATTTGCTCCTACTCTGGACAGTTCCTAAAATTGACAGAGGTGTCAGCAGAGAGCACTGTGGTCAGACAAAAAATAAATTAAAAAAGAAAAGAACTTCCTCTGGAACATACAGCAGCTGAAAATTACTGGAAGGGTTAATATTTTTAAATAGAAGTAATTTACAAATCTGTTTAACTTTCTGGCCCCAGTTGATAAATATATATATATATATATATATATATATATATATATATATATATTGCCACGATTCGGCTGGCTGGAGGTGGATCCTCTGTGCCAGAAAGGGATTGGCGTGGACCGTGTTGGTGGACCGGTTCTAAGTTGCTACTGGTATTCACCAGAGCCCGCCGCAAAGCGGGATGGTCTTGCAGCGGTGGTAGCAATCAGGTCGTATCCACCGGCAACGGCTCAACCTCTCTGACTGCTGAGATAAGCGCGGTACAAGGGAGTAGACAAGAGCAAGGTCGGACGTAGCAGAATGTCAGGGCAGGCAGCAAGGATCGTAGTCAGGGGCAACGGCAGGAGGTCTGGAACACAGGCTAGGAACACACAAGGAAACGCTTTCACTGGCACAATGGCAACAAGATCCGGCAAGGGAGTGCAGGGGAAGTGAGGTATAAGTAGGGAAGTGCACAGGTGACGGTACTGATTAAAACCTCATGCGCCAATCAGTGGCGCACCGGCCCTTTAAATCGCAAAGACCCGGCGCGCGCGCGCCCTAGGGAGCGGGGCCGCGCGCGCCGGGACAGCACAGACGGGGAACGGGTCTGGGAAGCGAGTCGGGATGCGCATCGCGAGCGGGCGCGTCCCGCATCGCGAATCGCATCCCGGCTGGGAACATTATCGCAGTGCACCCGGTCGGCAGGTCTGACCGGGGCGCTGCGAATAGGAGAACGCTGTGAGCGCTCCGGGGAGGAACGGGGACCCGGAGCGCTCGGCGTAACAGGACCCCCCCCTTTGGTCTCCCCCTCTTTTTGGAACCTGAGAATTTGAGGATAAGGTTCTTGTCCAGGATGTTGTCCTCAGGTTCCCATGACCTCTCCTCTGGGCCGCAATTCTCCCAATCAACCCCAAATTTTTTTTTTACCTCTGACCGTCTTGGATGCCAGAATTTCTTTCACCGAAAAGATGTCAGAGGACCCGGAAACTGGAGTGGGAGCAACAACCTTAGGAGAGAAGCGGTTAAGGATGAGTGGTTTAAGGAGAGAGACATGGAAAGCATTGGGAATACAGAGAGAAGGAGGAAGAAGGAGTTTGTAAGAGACAGGGTTGATTTGGCACTTGATTTTGAAAGGACCAAGATAACGTGGTCCCAGTTTATAACTGGGGACACGAAAGCGGACATACTTGGCGGAGAGCCATACTTTGTCTCCGGGAGAAAAAATGGGGGGAATTCTTCTTTTCCTATCGGCATGTTTTTTAATCAGGGATGAGGCCTGTAAGAGAGAATTTTGAGTTTCTTTCCATATGGTGGAGAAGTCCCGAGTCACCTCATCAACAACGGGCAAACCAGAAGGCATGAAAGTGGGAAGGGGGGGAAGAGGGTGACGGCCGTACACCACAAAAAATGGGGATTTAGCGGAAGACTCAGAGACTCTGAAATTGTACGAGAATTCGGCCCATGGTAGAAGATCTGCCCAGTCATCCTGGCGGGAGGAAACAAAATGTCGCAAATAGTCACCCAGGACCTGATTAATTCTTTCCACTTGCCCATTGGATTGGGGATGATAAGAAGACGAGAAGTTTAATTTGATTTTAAGTTGATTACAGAGGGCCCTCCAGAATATTGACACAAATTGAACGCCTCTATCCGAGACGATATGTGTAGGAAGCCCGTGAAGGTGAAAAATGTGTATAAAAAATTGTTTCGCCAACTGAGGCGCAGAAGGAAGACCTGGAAGAGGGAAAAAATGTGCCATCTTGGAGAATCGATCAACGACCACCCAAATAACTGTGTTGCCATGGGATAAAGGTAAGTCAGTAATAAAGTCCATACCAATCTGAGACCATGGTCGTTCAGGAACAGGCAGAGGATGGAGGAGACCAGCAGGCTTCTGGCGAGGGGTCTTGTCCCGGGCACAGACTGTACAAGCCCGCACGAAATCAACAACATCAGCTTCCAGGGTAGGCCACCAATAAAATCGAGAAATGAGCTGGATGGATTTTTTGATGCCAGCATGGCCTGCGAGGTGTGAGGAGTGTCCCCACTTGAGAATCCTGAGGCGCTGGCGTGGAGAGACGAAGGTCTTCCCTGGAGGAGTTTGTCTGATGGAGGCTGGAGAAGTGGAGATCAGACAGTCCGGAGGAATAATGTGTTGCGGGGAAGCTTCCACTTCAGAGGCATCCCATGAACGAGAGAGGGCGTCAGCCCTAATGTTCTTGTCAGCAGGGCAAAAATGAATTTCAAAGTTAAAACGGGCAAAGAACAACGACCACCTAGCCTGGCGAGGGTTCAGCCGTTGGGCAGACTGAAGATAAGAGATATTCTTGTGATCAGTGTATATAATAACTGGATATTTGGATCCCTCCAGCAGGTGCCTCCATTCCTCAAGCGCCAATTTTATGGTCAGTAGTTCTCGATCACCAATGGAGTAGTTTTTCTCCGCCGGAGAGAAGGTCCTAGAAAAGAAACCACAAGTAACAGCATGTCCGGAAGAATTTTTCTGTAGGGGTACTGCTCCAGCTCCCACCGAGGAGGCGTCTACCTCCAGCGAGAAGGGCTTAGATGGATCAGGTCTGGAGAGTACGGGAGCAGAAGAAAAGGCAGACTTGAGATTATTGAATGCATCTTCCGCTTGAGGAGGCCAGGACTTAGGGTTGGCGTTTTTCTTGGTTAGGGCCACGATAGGGGCCACAATAGTGGAAAAGTGCGGAATAAATTGTCTGTAATAATTGGCAAACCCCAAAAAACGTTGGATAGCACGGAGTCTGGAGGGGCGTGGCCAATCCAATACGGCTGATAGTTTATCTGAGTCCATTTGGAGTCCCTGGCCAGAGACTAAGTATCCTAGGAAGGGAAGAGATTGACATTCAAAGAGACATTTTTCCATTTTGGCATATAATTGATTGTCCCGAAGTCTCTGAAGAACCATGCGGATATGCTGACGGTGTTCTTCTAGGTTAGCAGAAAAAATCAAAATATCGTCTAGGTAGACCACAACACAGGTATATAGAAGATCACGAAAAATTTAATTTACAAAGTCTTGGAAGACGGCAGGGGCATTGCAAAGCCCAAAGGGCATAACCAGATATTCAAAGTGTCCATCTCTGGTGTTAAACGCGGTCTTCCACTCATCCCCCTCCCTGATGCGGATGAGATTATATGCACCTCTTAAGTCCAGCTTGGTAAAGATGTGGGCGCCACGTAGGCGATCAAAGAGTTCCGAGATAAGAGGTAGGTGATAGCGTTTTTTTACAGTGATTTTATTAAGTCCGCGGTAATCAATGCAAGGGCGTAAGGAGCCGTCTTTTTTGGAAACGAAGAAAAATCCAGCTCCGGCAGGGGAGGAAGACTTGCGGATAAACCCCTTTTTTAAATTCTCTTGGATGTACTCCGACATGGCTGGTGTTTCCGGAGCAGACAGAGGATAGATTCTGCCCCGGGGTGGAGCAGTACCAGGGAGGAGGTCAATAGGACAGTCATAAGGCCTGTGAGGAGGCAAAGTCTCTGCTTGTTTTTTTGCAAAAAACATAAGCATAATCCAGATAGGCCTTGGGGAGACCAGATATAGGAGGGGCCACAGGGTCTTGACTGACAGTACAGGGAGCAGGCTTAAGACAGTTCTTCTGTCAAGTAGTACCCCAGTTCTTGATCTCCCCGGTGGTCCAATCGAGGGTTGGGGAATGGCGTTGAAGCCACGGTAATCCAAGAAGAATTTCCGAAGTACAGTTAGAGAGGACCAAAAATTCAATCTTTTCGTGATGGGGTCCGATGCACATTAAGAGGGGTTCTGTGCGGTAACGCACAGTACAGTCCAATCTTTCATTTTTAACAGAGGCAATGTAGAGGGGTCTGGCGAGACTGGTCACTGGGATGTTGAACCTGTTGATGAAAGAGGCCAAAATAAAATTTCCTGCAGATCCGGAATCCAAGAAGGCCACAGCTGAGAAGGAGAAGGTAGAAGAAGAAATCCGCACAGGCACAGTAAGACGTGGAGAAGCAGAGTTCACATCAAGAGCTGTCTCCTCTTTGTGCGGAGTCAGAGTGCGTCTTTCCTGATGTGGAGGTCGGATAGGACAATCCTTCAAGAAATGTTCAGTACTGGCACAGTACAGGCAAAGGTTCTCCATGCGGCGTCGTGTCTTCTCTTGAGGTGTCAAGCGAGACCGGTCAACTTGCATAGCCTCCACAGCGGAAGGCACAGGAACGGATTGCAGTGGACCAGAGGAGAGAGGAGCCGGGGAGAGAAACCGCCTCGTGCGAACAAAGTCCATATCCTGGCGGAGCTCCTGACGCCTTTCGGAAAAACGCATGTCAATGCGGGTGGCAAGATGAATAAGTTCATGCAGGTTAGCAGGGATTTCTCGTGCGGCCAGCACATCTTTGATGTTACTGGATAGGCCTTTTTTAAAGGTCGCGCAGAGGGCCTCGTTATTCCAGGACAATTCGGAGACGAGAGTACGGAATTGGATGGCGTACTCGCCAACAGAAGAATTACCCTGGACCAGGTTCAGCAGGGCAGTCTCGGCAGAAGAGGCTCGGGCAGGTTCCTCGAAGACACTTCGAATTTCTGTGAAGAAAGAGTGTACAGAGGCAGTGACAGGATCATTGCGGTCCCAGAGCGGTGTGGCCCATGACAGGGCTTTCCCAGACAGAAGGCTGACTACGAAAGCCACCTTTGACCTTTCAGTTGGAAACTGGTCCGACATCATCTCCAAATGCATCGAACATTGTGAAAGAAAACCACGTCAAAATTTAGAGTCCCCATCAAATTTGTCCGGCAAAGATAAACGGAGGCTGGATGCGGCCACTCGCTGCGGAGGAGGTACAGGAGCTGGCGTAGGAAAAGATTGTTGAAGCTGTGGTAGTAGCTGCTGTAGCATCACGGTCAGTTGAGATAGCTGGTGGCCTTGTTGCGCTATCTTTTGCGACTGCTGGGCGACCACCGTGGTGAGGTCAGCGACAACTGGCAGCGGGACCTCAGCGGGATCCATGGCCGGATCTACTGTCACGATTCGGCTGGCTGGAGGTGGATCCTCTGTGCCAGAGAGGGATTGGCGTGGACCGTGTCGGTGGACCGGTTCTAAGTTGCTGCTGGTATTCACCAGAGCCCGCCGCAAAGCGGGATGGTCTTGCAGCGGCGGTAGCAACCAGGTCGTATCCACCGGCAACGGCTCAACCTCTCTGACTGCTGAAATAAGCGCGGTACAAGGGAGTAGACAAGAGCAAGGTCGGATGTAGCAGAAGGTCAGGGCAAGCAGCAAGGATCGTAGTCAGGGGCAACGGCAGGAGGTCTGGAACACAGGCTAGGAACACACAAGGAAACGCTTTCACTGGCACAATGGCAACAAGATCCGGCAAGGGAGTGCAGGGGAAGTGAGGTATAAGTAGGGAAGTGCACAGGTGACGGTACTGATTAAAACCTCATGCGCCAATCAGTGGCGCACCGGCCCTTTAAATCGCAAAGACCCGGCGCGTGCGCGCCCTAGGGAGCGGGGCCGCGCGCGCCGGGACAGCACAGAACGGGAACGGGTCTGGTAAGCGAGTCGTGATGCGCATCGCGAGCGGGCGCGTCCCGCATCGCGAATCGCATCCCGGCTGGGAACATTATCGCAGCGCACTCGGTCGGCAGGTCTGACCGGGGAGCTGCGAACAGGAGAACGCTGTGAGCTCTCCTGGGAGGAGCGGGGACCCGGAGCGTTCGGCGTAACATATATGTTTTCCAGTGGAGTACCCCTTGGTTACCAGCCTGGGATCACTTTGATTAAAGGAACAGCAGCCTTCTTCGGCAGGTTCAGCCAACTGTCTTAAGTGTTTGGTGGCCACTCTAAACTCCCATGACAGATGATGTTGGTGGAGAGTATCGGGTTGGGCATGTTGGATTTCTACCCTATTGTTTCGGGAGTTATATGTCAGCACCAGAGCTATCTGGCTGTGGCTTACCTTTGACCTCCCCATAAAGGAAACATGAATGAGGAGGCTGTGTGCAATTGGATGTGGATGAGGGCATGGGTAGAGTTGTTACTGAGGGTATGGTTTTGGGCGTGGCTTGGGCCATAGGCCCAAGCCACTGGTCATTTGAAGACCTAGAAACCTTGAGCCGTATAGACAACCTTGAGCCCCTAGACATCTTATCCCCTATCCAAAGGATAGGGGATAAGATGTCAGCTCGTGGGGTGTCTCGCCGCTTGGGACTCCCACGACCTGACATCTTATCCCCTATCCTTTGGATAGGGGATAAGATGTCTAGGGGCTCAAGGTTGTCTATATGACTCTAGGGCGGAGTCGTGACGTCACGATGCTCCGTCCCCTGTATTGCCCGTCATCGCCCCGTCCCCTGTATCGCCCGTCATTACGCACAGAGCGAGTTTGCTCTGTGCAGTTATGAAAGAGGGGTGCTGCAGCCGAGATCCCGGAGGTCCCCAGCGGCGGGACCCCCACAATCTAACATCTTATCCCCTATCCTTTGGATAGGGGATAAGATTTCTAGGGGCGGAGTACCCCTTTAATGCGTACACATGAATACCATTACAATTTAAATACACATTACCTGTATAAGATGGTAAAACTCTCCTGTAAATATTACTGGCCAAGATACAGAATGGCTAGCCAAGATACAGCATGTGCCGGTGCACACACTTCACTGCACAATGCAGTCTACAAAATACTGATGTGTGTGATCTCATTTTTAACAAGTTGTGAATAACTGTGGGTTCATATCGTACGCAGACCATTGAAAACCCACAGTTAAAATGGTCAACTCAGCAAGCAGTGGACTATTACATAGTTACATAATTTTTACGGCTGAAATAAAACAAACATCCAACTAGTTCAGCCTATTACCCTAAAAAGTTTATCCACAGGAAGGCAAAAACCCCTACAAGCCAGTTTTCTTCAATTTAGGGAGAAATTTTTCCATTCTATATACATTTCAGAATAAATCAGAATACATTTGTGGATCCACAACCTTTTCCAGAATTTAATGACTATAACCTTTAATATTATTACTCTCCATATACATCCATCCATTTCCATTTTGAGCTATTTTAATGAGTTTACTATGACTACTTCCAGTGGCAGAAAGTCCCATAGTCTCACTGCTCTTACAGTAAAGAACCCCCGTCTTTGGTGGTGTAGAAACCTTCTTTCCTCTAGACGTAGAGGATGCCCCCTTGTTATAGATACAGTCCTAAGTATAAATAGATCATGGGAGAGATCTCTGTACTGCCCCCTGATATATGTATACATAGTTATTAGGTCTCCCCTAAGCCTTCTTTTTTCTAAACTAAATAACCCCAATTCTAATAATCGTTCTGGGTTCTGTAGTCCTCCCATTACTCTGGTTGCCCATCTTTGAACCCTCTCCAGCTCCATTATATCTTTCTTGTACACTGGTGCTCAGCACTGTACACAGTTTCCCATGTGTGATCTGACTTGCCATATGTACAGTGGTTAATATATCCTTGTTGTGGGCATCTATTCCGCTTCTGATGCACCCCATGATTGTATTTGCCTCGGCAGCAGCTGCCCTACACTGATCACTTTAATTACATTTACTGTTGTTACATTTGACTAAAACTCCTACTCCATTTTCCATGTCAGTCATCCCCAGTGTCTTTAACATTTAATACATATTTCCAGTCTGGATTTTTTCTCAACATGTGCATAACCTTATATTTATCAGTTGGACCTAACGTGCCACTTCCCAACCCAAGCCTCCAGTCTATCCATATCTATTTGTAACAGTGCACTGTTCTCTATTGTTTTAACCAGTTTACAGAGTTTAGCATTGTCTGCAAAGATTCACACTTGACTATACAACCCCCCTACAAGGTCATAAATATATTAAAAAGAATAGGATCCAAAACTGACCCCTGTTGTTCCCCACATGTAACAGTCACCCAATCAGAGTATATACTATTAACCCCTTAAGGACCGGAGGTTTTTCCGTTTTTGCATTTTCGTTTTTTGCTCCTTGCCTTTAAAAAATCATAACTCTTTCAAATTTACACCTAAAAATCCATATGATGGCTTATTTTTTGCGCCACCAATTCTACTTTGTAATGACGTCAGTCATTTTGCCCAAAAATCTATGGTGAAGCGGGAAAAAAAATCATTGTGCGACAAAATTGAAAAAAAAAAAGGTTTTGTAACTTTTGGGGGCTTCCGTTTCTACGTAGTACATTTTTCGGTAAAAATGACACCTGATATGTATTCTGTAGGTCCATACGATTAAAATGATACCCTACTTATATAGGTTTGATTTTGTCGGACTTTTGGAAAAAATCATAACTACATGCAGGAAAATTAATACGTTTAAAATTGTCATCTTCTGACCCCTATAACTTTTTTATTTTTCCGTGTATGGGGCCGTATGAGGGCTCATTTTTTGCGCCGTGATCTGAAGTTTTTAACGGTACCATTTTTGCAATGAGGACTTTTATTCATTTTTAAATGATATAAAAAGTGACCAAAAATGCACTATTTTGGACTTTGGAATTTTTTTGCGCGCATGCCATTGACCGAGCGGTTTAATTAATGATATATTTTTATAATTCGGACATTTCCGCACGCGGTGATACCACATATGTTTATTTTTATTTTTATTTACACTGTGTTTTTTTTTTTATTGGAAAAGGGGGGTGATTCAAACTTTTAATAGGGGAGGAGTTAAATGATCTTTATTCACTTTTTTTTTTCACTTTTTTTTTGCAGTGTTATAGGTCCCATAGGGACCTATAACACTGCACACACTGATCTTCATTATTGATCACTGGTTTCTCATAAGAAACCAGTGATCAACGATTCTGCCGCATGACTGCTCATGCCTGGATCTCAGGCACTGAGCAGTCATTCGGCGATCGGACAGCGAGGAGGCAGGGGCCCTCCCGCTGTCCTGTCAGCTGTTCGGGATGCCGCGATTAGCCGCGGCTATCCCGAACAGCCCGACTGAGCTAGCCGGGAACTTTCACTTTCACTTTTAGCCGCGCGGCTCAGCTTTGAGCGCGCGGCTAAAGGGTTAATAGCGCGCGGCGCCGCGATCGGCGCTGCGCGCTATTAGAGGCGGGTCCCGGCTTCACTATGACGCCGGGCCCGCCATGATATGACGCGGGGTTACTGTGTAACCCCGCGTTATATCAGAAGAGCAGGACCAATGACGTACCGGTACGTCATTGGTCCTTAAGGGGTTAATACTCACCCTTTGTTTCCTATCTCTAAGATTACTTATCCACTCACACATTTTTTTTTTCTAGGCACACTAGTCAATTTGTGTAATTCAGTGTTTTTCATCCCGAAGACTTAGAGCCTAAAGACAGTGCAAATATGATTTAACCCCTTAAGGACCGACCCATTTTTTACCTCTGTATCTCTTTAAAGTAATAACTTTAGAATGCTTTTTCTGAGCAGAACGATTCTGAGATTGTTTTTTCGTGACATATTGTACTTATATAACTGGTGCATTTTTGTTGACACATGAAGCATTTTTTGTGAAAAACTTCAAAATATTGTGAAAAACTGGAAAATTTCTGGCGTTTTTTATTTTTATTTTTTATGGTGTACACTGTGCGGTAAAACTGATGTTATATTTATTCTGTGGGCCAGTACGATTATGGCGATACCCATTTTATATAGCTTTCTATGTTCTTTTTCCTTTTCTTAGCAAAATTATTTTTCTGCCATTCATTTTCCAACAGCCGTAACGTTTTTATTTTTTGTCCAACGCCATTGATTAAGGGCTTAATTTTTGTGGGATGAGCTGTACTTTTTATTTTTATAATTTTTGTGATATGTGCTACCTATTGATCTTTTTTATTCCTCTACTTGTACCAAAATTGGTGAATTTTGCGCTTTTCTTGATGTTTTTTTTAACGGCGTTATCCGTGTGGGATAATTTACATTATAGTTTTATAGTACACATCATTACAGACGTGGCAATAACCATTATGTATATGATTTGTGATTTTGATAATTGTTGGTGATAATAAAGGGCTTTTTTTTACACTTTTTACAGGTTATACTATGCTGCAATACATTTGTACTGCAGCACAGTATAACCTGATGAGCTGCACACACTACAGCCTGTGCGATCCAGCACAGGCTGTAGTGAAGCAGTCACATTTGGCTTTCGGAAAGCAAATTTTTTGGGGGGGCATGTCGCATCTAGGAAGCCCCTTTGATGCCAGAACAGCAAAATCAAAAAACAAAAACAAAAAAAAACACACATGCATACTATTTTGGAAATTACACCCCTCAAGGAATGTAACAAGGGGTACAGTGAGCCTTAAAACCCCACAGGTGTTTGGCGACTTTTTGTTAAAGTCCGATGTATAAATGAAAAAAAAAATATTGGTTTTCCCCCAAGTTTTACATTTTTACAAGGGATAATAGGAGAAAATGCCCCACAATATTTTTAACTCAATTTTTTCTGAGTATGGAAATACCCCATGTGTGGAAATCAAGTGCTCTGCTGGCGAACTACCATGCTCAGAAGAGGAGGAGCGCATTTACAAAGCCCCCCATGGTGCCAGAACAGTGGACCCCCCACATGTGACCCCATTTTGGAAACTGCACCCCTCACAGAATTTAATAAGGGGTGCAGTGAGCATTTACACCACACAGGTGTCTGACAGATTTTTGGAACAGTGGTCCGTGCAAAAGAAAAATGTAATTTTTCATTTGCACAGTCCACTGTTCCAAAGATCTGTCAAACGCCAGTGGGGTGTAAATAATCACTGCACCCCTTATTAAATTCTGTTAGGGGTGTAGTTACATTCCGTAATGGGTGTAGTTTCCAAAATGGGGTAACACAATGGTATTTATTTTTTTGCGTTTATTTCAGAACTGCTGTAAATCAGCCACCACTGTGCAAATCACCAATTTAGGCCTCAAATGGTCATAGTGCTCCTGAGCCTTGTTGTGTGTCCGCAGAGCATTTTAAACCCACATAAGGCATATTTCCGTACTCAGGAGAAATGGAGTTACAAATTTTAGGGGTCTTTTTTTCCTTTTACTGCTTGTTAGTCTAAAATGTTTTATTTTTTTACACTAACAGGCTGGTGTAGACCCCAACTTTTCCCTTTCATAAGGGGTAAAAGGAGAAAAAGCCCCCAAAATTTTTAACGCAATTTCTCCCGAGTACGGAAATACCCCATATGTGGCCTTAACCCCTTCCCGACCTATGACATACCTGTACGTCATGGGTGGCAAGGTGTTCCCGACCCATGACATACAGGTACGTCATGAACCTTTTTGCCGCTACTCGCGGCATCCCGCAGCGCCCGGTAAGATGGTGGCTATCACTGATAGCCAGCCATCTTACCATGCGACCACGGGGGGTTTCATCCCCTACCCCCCCCAGCGATCGCTGCTATCAGCTGGTCAAATCTGACTAGCTGATAGCAGCGTTTCGCTATCAGAATACTTAGCAGCGCGGTGTGTGAGTCCCGATCACGGGGATCGGGACACACACCGCTCTGCTAAGTGTCCCTTACCCATCCCCCGGCGTCACTTACCCGTCCATGCGGCGTCCCGAGCGGTCCCGGAGCGAGCGGCGTCCTCCAGGCGGTCCCGGCGGCGCTGCGTCCCAGAGGTGAGTTTCCGGCAGCAGTGCGGCATCTTCATTGGCAGCAGTGAGATTGCCGTAAAGCGATCTCACTGCTGCCTCTGGGAGTTTCAAAACTGCAACTCCCAGCATGCCCAGACAGCCTTTGGCTTTCTGGGCATGCTGGGAGTTGTAGTTTTGCAACATCTGGAGGTCCTCAGTTTGGAGACCACTGTATAATGGTCTCCAATCTGTGCTCTTCCAGATGTTGCAAAACTACAAATCTCAGCATGCTCAGTCTGTCCAGGCATGCTGGGAGTTGTAGTTCTCTAACATCTGGAAGAGCATAGATTGGAGACCATTATACAGTGGTCTCCAAACTGTGGACCTCCAGCTGTTGCAAAACTACAACTCCCAGCATGCCCAGACTGCCCAAGCATGCTGGAAGTTGTAGTTCGGCAACATCTGATCCTTCAGATATTGCCGAACTACAACTTCCAGCATGCCTGGGCAGTCTGGGCATGCTGGGAGTTGTAGTTTTGCAACAACTGGAGGCACACTAGTTGGGAAACATTGTCCGTTTCCTACCTCAGTGCCTCCAGCTGTTGCAATTGTTGCAAAACTATAACTCCCAGCATGCACTGACAGACCATGCATGCTGGGAGTTGTAGTTTTGCAACAGCTGGAGGCACACTGGTTTGGAAACACTAAGTTTGGTTGCAAAACACTTGAAAGTTTATTACTTAACTTAGTGTTTCCAAACCAGTGTTCCTCCAGCTGTTGCAAAACTACAACTCCCAGCATGCACGGACAGCCAAAGGGCATGCTCGGAGTTTGCAACAGCTGGATGTTTGTCCCCTCCCCCCAATGTGAATGTACAGGGTACACTCACATGGGCGGAGGTTTACAGTGAGTGCTGCAAGTTTGAGATGGCGCAAATTTTGCGCTGCAGCTCAAACTTCCAGCGGCAAACTTGCTGTGAACCTCTGCCCATGTGACTGTACCCTAAAAACACTACACTACACTGACACTAACCTTAAATAAAAAGTAAAAAACACTACATATACACATACCCCTACACAGCCCCCCCTCCCCAAAAAAATGAAAAACGTCTGGTACGCTACTGTTTCTAAAACGGAGCCTCCAGCTGTTGCAAAATAATAACTCCCAGTATTGCCGGACAGCCATTGACTGTCCAGGCATGCTGGAAGTTTTGCAACAGCTGGAGGCACCCTGTTTGGGAATCATTGGCATAGAATACCCCTATGTCCACCCCTATGCAAATCCTTAATTTAGGTCTCAAATGCGCATGGCGCTCTCTCACTTTGGAGCCCTGTCGTATTTCAGGGCAACAGTTTTGGGACACATATGGGGTATCGCCGTACTCGGGAGAAATTGCCTTACAAATTTTGGGGGCTTTTTCTTATTTAACCCCTTATGAAAAGGTGAAATTGGGGTCTACACCAGCATGTTAGTGTAAAAAAATAATAATTTTTACACTGACATGCTGGTGTTGCCCTATACTTTTCATTTTCACAAGAGGTAAAAGGGAAAAAAGACCCTCTAAATTTGTAATGTAATTTCTCCCGAGTACGGAGATACCCCATATGTGGGCGCAAAGTGCTCTGGGGGCGCACAACAAGGCCCAGAAGGGAGAGTGCACCATGTACATTTGAGGTGATTTGCACAGGGGTGGCCGATTGTTACAGCAGTTCTGACAAACGCAAAACAATAAATATCCATATGTGATCCCATTTTGTAAACTACACCCCTCACGGAATGTAATAAGGGGTGCAGTGAGCATTTACACCCCACTGGTGTATGACAGATTTTTGGAACAGTGGTCTGTGAAAATGAAAAATAAAATTTTTGATTTGCACAGTCCACTGTTTCAAATATCTGTCAAACGCCAGTGGGGTGTAAATGCTCACTGCACCCCTTATTAAATTCCATGAGGGGTATAGTTTCCAAAATAGGGTCACATGTGGGCGGTCCACTGTTCTGGCACCATAGGGGCTTCCTAAATGGCACATGCCCCCCAAAAACCCTTTCAGAAAAACTCACTCTCCAAAATCCCATTGTCGCTCCTTCCCTTCTGAGCCCTCTAGTGCGCCCGCCGAACACTTTACACACGCATATGAGGTATTTCCTTACTCGAGAGAAATTGGGTTACAAATTTTAGGGTGATTTCTCTCCTTTTACCCCTTGTAAAAATTCAAAAAATGGGTCTACAAGAAAATGCGAGTGTAAAAAATGAAGATTTAGAATTTTCTCCTTCACTTTGCTGCTATTCCTGTGAAACACCTAAAGGGTTAAAACGCTTACTGAATGTCATTTTGAATACTTTGGGGGGTGCAGTTATTATAATGGGGTCATTTATGGGGTATTTCTAAAATGAAGACCCTTAAAATCCACTTCCAACCTGAACTGGGCCCTGAAAAATTACGATTTTGAAAATCTTGAGAAAAATTGGAAAATTGCTGCGGAACTTTGAAGCCCTCTGGTGTCTTCCAAAAGTAAAAAAATTGTCAATTTTTTTATGCAAACACAAAGTAGACATATTGTATATGTGAATCAATATGTAATTTATTTGGAATATCCATTTTCCTTTTAAGCAGAGACTTTCAAAGTTAGAAAAATGCTAAATTTTCCAAATTTTCATGACATTTTTAGATTTTTTACCAAGAAAGGATACAAATATCAGTGACATTTTACCAATAACATAAAGTAGAATATGTCACGAAAAAACAATCTCGGAATCAGAATGATAAGTAAAAGCATTCCAGAGTTATTAATGTTTAAGTGGTCAGATTTTCAAAAAATGCCCAGGTCCTGAAGGTGAAAATGGGCTGGGTCATGAAGGGGTTAAAGGGGTACTCCAGTAATACCCTTTTTCCTTTTAAATCAACTGGTGGCAGAAAGTTAAACATATTTGTAAATTACTTCTATTAAAAAATCTTAATCCTTCCTGTACTTATTAGCTGCTGAATACTACAGAGGAAATTCTTTTCTTTTTGGAAAGCTCTCTGATGACATCAAGACCATAGTTCTCTCTGCTGACATTATTATAATAATAATAATGCTTTATTTATTGTTGCCCTTAGTGGGATTTGAACCCAAGTCCCCAGCACTGCAAGGCAGCAATGCTAACCACTGAGCCACCATGCTTCCCTTAGCATACATCTGCTATGCATCTGCTATGCATGGTTGCTAAAATGGACAGAGATGTCAGCAGAGAGCACTGTGGTCGTGATGTCATCAGCGTTCCAAAAAGAAAGGAATTTCCTCTGTAGCATTCAGCAGCTAATGAGTACTGGAAGGATTAAGATTTTTTAATGGAAGTAATTTACAAATATGTTTAACTTTCTGCCACCAGTTGATTTAAAAGTAAAAAAGTTTTCACCGGAGTACCCCTTTGCCTTGAAGTGAGAGAGTACCATGCGCATTTGAGGACTATATTAGGGATTACATAAGGGTGGACATAGGGTTATTCTACACCAGTGATTCCCAAACAGGGAGCCTCCAGCTGTTGCTAAACTCCCAGCATGCCTGGACAGTCAGTGACTGTCCAGAAATGCTGGGAGTTGTTGTTTTGCAAGAGCTGGAAGCTCCGTTTTGGAAAGACTGCCATACAATACGTTTTTCATTTTTATTGGGGGGGGGGGGACAGTGTAAGGGGGTGTGTATGTAGGGTTTTACACTTTATTTTGTGTTCGTGTAGTGTTTTTAGGGTACATTCACACGGGCGGGGGTTTACAGCAAAGAAATTTGCTGCAGCTCAAACTTAAAGCAGGAGCCTCACTATAAAGCCGTCCGTGTGAATGTACCCTGTACATTTACATGGGGGGGGGAGCAAACCTCCAGCTGTTGCAAAACTACAACCCCCAACATGCACTGACAGACCATGCATGCTGGGAGTTGTACTTTTGCAACAGCTAGAGGCACATTGGTTGGAAAACCTTCAGTTAGGTACCTAACTCAGTATTTTCCAACCAGTGTGCCTCCGGCTGTTGCAAAACTACAACTTCAAGCATGTACTGATCGCCGAACAGCATGCTGGGAGATCTAGTTATGCAACAGCTGGAGTTGCGCAACTACAACTCCCAGCATGCCGAGACAGCTGTTTGCTGTTTGGGCATGCTTGGATTTGCAGTTTTGCAACATCTGGAGGGCTACAGTTTAGAGACCACTGCACAGTGATCTCCAAACTGTGGCCCTCCAGATCTTGCAAAAGTAGAAATCCCAGTATGCCCAGACTGCAAACTGCTGTGTGGGCGTGCTGGGAGTTGTAGTTTTGCAAGATCTAGAGGGCCACAGTTTAAAGACCACTGCACAGTGATCTCCAAACTGTGGCCCTCCAAATGTTGCTGTCTGGGCATGCTGGGAGTTGCAGTTTTGCAACATCTGGAGGGCTACAGTTTAGAGACCACTGTATAGTGGTCTCAAACTGTAGCCCTCCAGATGTTGCTAGGCAACTACTCACCATCTTCCGTAGGATCCATGAAGCCTGCTGCATGTCATCGCCGTGGGTGGGCAGAGCGGGGGAACGAACGTTAACCCCCCCGCCTCCGATCTGCTATTGGTCGATCGCTTCTGATCGACCAATAACAGGGATAGGAGGGGTGGCACCCCTGCCACCTCACTCCTATCCCTTTAGGGGGATCGTGGGTATCTTGGACAACCTCGGTCCCCGCCCAGCGTGCAAGTACGCCCTTGGTCCTTAATGAACCAGGGAGCAAAGGCATACCTGTACGCCCTTGGTCCTTAGGGGTTTAAAGCAGATGGGCTACAACTGCAGAAGACAGCACCATGTGCCATTCTTGTCGCTAGCAACAGGAAAAACTCACCAAAACTGGACAATGGAAGAATGCTGCCTCATCTGATGAGTCTCGATTCCAGCTGATGAGTCTCGATTTGGCATAAATAACATGACATCATGGATCCATCTTGCCTTATATCAACTATCCAGGCTAGTGGTGGGGATGTAATGGTTTGGGGAACAATGGGCCACTTAGTACCAATTGAACATCGTTTAACCCCTTGGGGACGGAGGGTTTTCCAGTTTTTGCACTTTTGTTTTTTCCTCCTTACCTTTTCAAAATCATAACCCTTTCAATTTTGTAGCTAAAAATCCATATGATGGCTTATTTTTTGCACCACCAATTCTACTTTGTAATGACATCAGTCATTTTACCCAAAAATCGGAACGGAAACGGAAAAATAAATAAATCAATGTGCTACAAAATTGAAGAAAAACTTCAAAAAAAACTTGTAACTTTTGGGGGCTTACATTTTTCAGTAAAAATTACACATTATCTGTAGGTCCATACGATTAACCTCCCTGGCGGTATGATTCTGTCTGGAAATGTGTACCAAAAGCGGTACAATTTTTTTTAACTGAATTTCACATCTCCCCTCCGCCCATTTCACATCTCCCCGTCACATTCCCCTCTCCCTTGTCACATCCCCCGTCACATTCTCCCCCCTTCTTGTCACATTCTCCCCCCTCCTTGTCACATTCTCCCCCCTCCTTGTCACATTCTTCCCCCCTTGTCACATTCCCCCCCTTGTCACATTCTCCCCCTTCATGTTACATTCCCCTCCCCCTGTCACATCCCCCCCCCTTGTCACATTCCCCCTTCATGTCACATTCCCCTCCCCCCCTGTCACATCCCCCCTTCATGTCACATTCCCCTCCCCCCCTGTCACATCCCCCCGTGTCACATTCCCCCCCCAGTCACATTCCCCCCCTTGTCACATTCCCCCCTTGTCACATTCCCCCCTTGTCACATTCCCCCCTTGTCACATCCCCCCCTCTGTCACATTCCCCCCTTTGTCACATTCATCCTCCCTTCTCACCTTGTCACCTTGTTCTGCAGCAGGATACACTAGGTTTGCCGGGCAGATTTCAAACCTAGTGTATTTGCTGCAGAACAAGCCCTTTCCTCTTCAGCCAATCACAGGCTTTACACCACTGCGGCCTGTGATTGGCTGAAAAGTGAAAGGTCCTAGAAGATGAATAGTGAAGAGAGGACACCCCGGACCGCACGGAGGGGAACGGCATCTGCAGGGACCGGGACTAGGTGAGCAAAAGTTTTTTTTATTTTACTACTTCTTCCTTTTACACTTAGCTCAGTGTTTTTCTACCAGGGGGCCTCCAGCTGTTGTGAAACTACTACTCCCAGCATGCCCGGACAGCCTTTGGCTGTTCGGGCATGCTGAGAGTTGTAGTTTTGCAACAGCTGGAGGCCCCCTGGTAGGGAAACACTGACTTTTAGTATTTTTCTTTACCTGCTCTGGCCGGCCCCCGCAACGGGAGCCGACCAGAGCAGATAATCGCATGTTTTCCCGGGGGGCCGCATCGCTATATCGCAGTGCTTTTGCGATATATCGTGCAGCCCGGCCGGGAACTCTGCAATTCTACCCCGAGCGTGACTCGGGGTTACCAATCCTGGCAGGGAAAATTAACCCCGAGTCACGCTCGGGATTACCGCTCAGGAGGTTAAAATGATACCCTACTTATATAGGTATGATTTTGTCGTACTTCTGGAAAAAATCATAACTACATGCAGGAAAATGTATACGTTTAAAATTGTCATCTTCTGACCCCTATAACTTTTTTATTTTTCTGCATACGGGGCGGTATGAGGGCTCATTGCGGTGATCCAGAACAGCCCTCTGAGCTAACTGGCACAGCTTTACTTTCACATTAGACGCGGCATTCAACTTTGAACACCGCGTCTAAAGGGTTAATAGCGCGCGGCACCGTGATCAATCCCACGCTCTACTAGCCATGGGCCCGACCCACTATAGATAGGGAGTGGGCTGAGGGTGTATAGGTATGCCCTCCGTCCCCAAGGAGTTTAACATGGCAATCTGAGTTTTCTTACTTACGGTGTATGTCTGATGTCTACCTTCAGCAGGACAGTGCGCCATGTCACAAAGCTTACATAATCTCAAACTGGTTTCTTGAACGTGACAATGAGTTCGCTGTAGGTCAATGGCCACTATAGTCACCAGATCTTAATCCAATAATGCAACTTTGGGATGTAGTGAAATAGAAGATTCACGTCTTACATTTGATGGGAAGTTTTTGCCTTCCTCTGGATCAACATAGTAGGGTTTTAGGTTGAACTTCAATATGACAAACTATGTAACTATATATGTATATATATAACAAATATATAACAAATCTGCAACTGTGTGATGCCATCATAACTAAATGGATCAGAATCCCAAAGAAATGTTTTCAGCACCCTGTAGAAAGTATGCCACGTAGAGTGAAAGCAGTTCTGCAGGCAAAAGGAGGTCCAAACTGGGGCTAGTAAGGTGTACCTAATAAAGTGTACGGTGAATGTATATTCTCCATTTTTTTTTTTTACCATTATAGAACACATCAGGTAAATGAGCATTCCTAGGAATGCTTATTTCTGATAATGGGCCAGCATCCGAGTGAGCAAACGCCCAGCTGTTTGACTGTGTGGCCAAAAGGTATGAATTTAATGGGCCAATCATTCAGGGAGAGGCTGTGTCTGTAAAGGGGTACTTCACCCCTGGACATCTTATCTCCTATTCAAAGCATACATCTGATCGCGGGGGTTCCAGCCGCTGGGGCTTTCTACGATCTCTGGGCCGACATCCTGGCGTTCTGAATATTTATGTTGAGAATATTTATGTTGAGTTTGGGCGTCCGTAGTTGTCACGCCACACCCCCTTCATTCATGTCTATGGGAGGGGGCGTGATGAGCGACCGCAGCCATCACACTCATGAGCGGATGGGGTGTGAGTGCCTGAACCCGGCAATCTCAACAAAAATGTTCAGAACGCCGATGCTGGCCCAGAGATCGTGGGAGGCCCCAGCGGCAGGATCCCCCGCGATCAGATGCCTTATAAGGGATAAGATATCCAAGGGCGAAGTACGCCATTAAGTGGTTAAACACTGTTTATCAGACTGTGCACTTATTACTTTACACTGTAGCAGAGTGTCATTTCTTCAGTGTTGTTAAAGGAAAAGATCTAATAAAATATTTACAAAAATGTGCAGGACAGACTAACTTATGTTAAATACCGTATGTACTAAACTTCACTCATAGAATCTGAATCAGTTAATTGAATAAATGGTTTAACCCCTTCACGGCGAGCGACGTACATGTTCGTCCTCCGCCAGCTCCCACGATATGCTGCGGGGTCACGCGGTGGCCCCGCGTCATATCGGGTTGGCCCCGGCATCTATCAACGGCTGGGGCCCGCGGCTAATACAGGACATCACCGATCGCAGTGATGCCCTGTAATAACCCTTCAGACGCGGCGATCAAAGCTGACCGCCGCGTCTGAAATGAAAGTGAAAGTAACCTGGCTGCTCAGTCGGGCTGTTCGGGACCGCCGCGGTGAAATCGTGGTGTACCGAACAGCTTACAGGACACCGGGAGGGCCCTTACCTGCCTCCTCGGTGTCCGATCGACGAATGACTGCTCCGTGCCTGAGATCCAGGCAGGAGCATTCATGCGCCGATAACACTGATCACAGGCGTGTTAGTACACGCCAGTGATCAGCATGAGAGATCAGTGTGTGCAGTGTTATAGGCCCCTATGGGAGCTATAACACTGCAAAAAAAAGTTAAAAGAAAGTGTTAATAGAGGTAATTTAACCCCTTCCCTAATAAAAGTTTGAATCACCCCCCTTTTTCCCATAATAAAACAATGTAAATAAAAATAAAAATAAACATATGTGGTATCGCCGCGTGCATAAATGTCCGAACTATAAAAATATATCATTAATTAAACTGCACGTCAATGGCGTATGCGCCAAAAAATGCCAAAGTCCAAAAAAGCGTATTTTTGGTAACTTTTTATACCATTAAAAAATGAATAAAAAGTGATCAAAAAGTCTGATCAAAACAAAAACGGTAGCAATAAAAACTTCCGATCACGGCGCAAAAAATAAGTCCTCAAACCGCCCTGTACGTGGAAAAATAAAAAAGTTATAGGGGTCAAAAGTGAACATTTTTAAACGTATAAATTTTCCTGCATTTAGTTATGATTTTTTTTCCGAAGTACGACAATATCCAACCTATATAAGTAGGGTATCATTTTAACTGTATGGACCTACAGAATAATGATAAGGTGTCATTTTTACAGAAATATGCGCTGCGTAGAATCGGAAGCCCCCAAAATTGCAAAATGGCATTTTTTATTTGATTTTGTTGCACAATGATTTTTTCCCCGTTTTTGGATAAAATGACTAATTTCACTGCAAAGTAGAATTGGTGATGCAAAAAATAAGCCATAATATGGGTTTTTAGGTGGAAAACTGAAAGGGTTATGATTTTTAAAAGGTAAGGAGGAAAAAACAAAAGTGCAAAAACTGAAAAACCCTGCGTCCTTAAGGAGTTAAAATAATTACAACAGAATCCTTACATAAAAAAGTCACTTAAAGGCAACCTGTTTTCTTGTTAATGTTCATAACAATTAATGTCTATTTAATTAAGAATTGTATCTAAGATTTCCGTTGTAAATATTATTAACCATTTATCCAAATGACTCAGATTCTATAAGGGTGGAGTATAGTACATATTAGCATTAATTTACATGCTTTTTTGTGGGTGGTGTTATATACAGCAGATTACATTGTTATAAATAGCGTTTGATTGTAAACATCTATATTGCTATTTATCCAAACCTGTGTGGGTCACAAGGGCTGGGTGACTTACTGGGGTAAAAATTATATTGTAATTTTATATTGTTTTAATAATAAATAGTTTGTATATTTATGTGGTTTGGTTCAAATCCAAAATACATTTAACTTTGAGCACCAATATCTTTTTTTTTATTTCTGTTGGTGTTGGATTGGCTAGCTCAGTCTTTAAGTGATCATCGGTCAGTTAACCTTCCTCCCAAAAATAGTTTATATTATTTTGGACAATCTGTATGCTAATTCCCTTGCAAACAACTTAACATCAGTGTATAACAATGTTGGGTCTAAGTTGCTCCGAGTGGTCTTTCGATGTTTTTAGTTTTAAAGCTATAATGGTTCCAGTTATTGACATAGGTAATGATTTAATTCTTAGAAAAGTCTCCAGGACCCTCAATAGGGCAAGAGGTAAAACATCCCCATATCCACGATATCCATTAAATGGACAACTTTACAGTTTAAGGCTCTTAATCACTGCACAATTTTCACTGTAAAATTACATATATCATTTCTCCACTAGATGTCACTATAAAACAAGACTTTATCATCAGTGATCTGTGTAACCCACGACATTTCATGTTTAGCTATGTGAAATTAGTTTGTTTGCTAAAGTTAGAAATTATAATAACCCAACATAACTTAATGAACCATTTTATTTTAAAAAAATCTATTAAACTTTTTCATCTAAAGATAAATGGACAAAATAATTTTATGCAAAAATGCTACTGTAAATCAGAAGGGTAGAAGGCTGCGTGCTCTCGATGTGAAGGAATGACAATAGTCTCTGTATTGGAATAGGCTCAAGGTTGAAGTAAGTAGATATTAAAAGTGGAGGACATTTCTTCTTAGCAGAATTTACAGAGGCTGTCACCAAAAGCTTGATGGTAGCCTTGAAGATTGACTTTTGTGACTTCTGTTTATTTATTTATTTAAGTAGAAGTGTTATAATCCACGGGTAAGATCTTTCAACTTTGTCTTACTGTGAGTTATGATACGAGATGGAGATGTATTGTGTAGCATAAAGAGCTCTGCTGCTACATTAGTTTGACAGGAGCCTCACAAATATACTTTATGATGTTGGGAAGCCCCTTAAGTCAGATTTGGCTGAATCATAACAGTCTAACTAGTGTATAGCAGAGGTAACACACTTATACATCAGAATATCTAGGGGGGCGCAGTGGGCACTTGCCCCAGCTGCAATTGGTAGGGATTTGAAGAGGGACTCAGACTCAGGGTGTCTGTGTCTGGTGCTCCACTGCCCCAGGGTTCGGAACATTTTGTTCCTAACACTTGGAGTGGGCGGTGGGGGTCGTGAAATCACAACCATGCCCCCCGTGATGTCACACCTCGCCCCCTCAATGCAAGTCCATAGACTTTCATTGAGGGGGCGTGAAATCACGAGGGGGCATGGTTGTGATGTTCTAAACGAACGCTGGCTGCTGCACAGAGATCGCATGGGTTCTCAGCTGTGGGACCCCTGCTATCCCTTTGGATAAGGGATAAGGTGTCTAGGGGCTGAGTACCCCTTTAAGTTTCAGCAACCAGAGCTTCTTATTGACTGTTATACTTTGATTCAGGCAGCAGCTCTGTCGGGACAGGCAGAAGAAGATGGGAAAGGGAGTATTCAGTAGACTCTATCCTCTTCTAACAGGGCACTCTTTTCATTGCTGGGATGTGAATTTTGCTGAAAATGCCAAAACATAAAAAAAAAAAAAAAAACAACAACAACAACAAAAAAAAAACACATGGCCCACTATTTGGTAAACTAGACCCCCCAATGAATGTAACAAGGGGTACAGTGAGCCTTAACACCTCACTGGTGTTTGACGACTTTTCGTTAAAGTTGGATGTGAAAAATTTGATTTTTAACACTACAATGCTGGTGTTACCCCAGATATTTCATTTTCACATGGGGTAATAGGAAAAAATGCCCCCAAAATTTGAAGCCCAATTTCTCCCAAATAAGGAAATACCCCATATGTGGATGTAAATTGCTCTGCGGGCGCACTACAGGTCCCAGAAGAGAAGGAGCGCTACTGGGCTTTTGGAGTGAGAATTTGGCTGGAATTGTAGTTGGGGGCCATGTGCATTTACAAAACCCCCATGGTGGCAGAACAACGGATCCCCCCCCCCCCAACTTTGCCATCCTTTTGGAAACTACACCCCTCAAGGAATGTAACAAGAGTTACAGTGAGTATTTACATCTCACAGGTATTTTGAACAGTGGGCCATAAAAATTAAAAATCAGATTTTTAACACTGAATTGCTAGTGTTAGACCAATTTTTTTTAAGGGATTATAGGAGAAAACGCCCCCAAAATTTGGAGCTCAATTTCTCTCAAGTAAGGAAATACCACATATGTAGATGTAACGTGCTGTGGGGGTTCACAACAGGGCTAAGGAGTAAGACAGCACAGAGCACCTTTGAGGCCTAAGGTGGTGATTTGCCCTGCAAAGGCAGATGTTCTGACATAAAATCTCAGGTTCTGACAAAAAAAAAACCTGGCAAGTGACCTCAATTTTGAAACTACACCCCTCAAGGAACGTAACACGGAGTACAGTGAGTATTCACACCTCATAGGTTTTTGGAACAGTGGCCTGTAAAAATTAAAATTTTGACTTTTTCACTAAAATGCCTGTGTTACCCAAAATGTTGCTAATTCATAAGGGCTAATAGGAGAAAAAGCCCCAAAAATGTTTAACCCAATTTCTCCCTAGTAAAGAAATACCCCATATGTGGACGTAGCGTGCTGTGTGGGCACATAACAGGACTCAAGACTCATAGAGCAATGTTCGCATTTGAGGCCTATGACATTTCAGTAGCTGACTGTTAAATATATTGAGAGGAAAATTAAAAAGAAACACCCGCATGTGAAACCATTAGGCTGGAATTCCACTTGTTTTTTGGGGGGGAAAAAATGCCAAGAAAAACGCCAATTCTGCCACATGGCGTTTTTTTAGCCAAAAAACACTGTGGCCAGATGTTAGCTGTAAATCAATGAGAAATTGCGAAATTCTTTTTCCACTTGGCGATTTTCAGTTTGGTGTTTTTTAAATCCTTTTGGCGTTTTTTCACTCTTTTTTGACATTTTTCAGCTCCTTAGCGGTTTTGCTAAATCACAGCATGTTGAGCCTATGGCATTTTTTCCCCTGCAATCATGGCATTTCTCTCCCATAGAAGTCTATGGGAGTAAAAAAATGCCAAGAAAAACGCCATGTGGGTTTTAACTTTGGCATTTTTGCAGGCGGTTTTTATTCTCTTTTGGACTTTAGCGATCCAAAAAAGTGATGGAGATACCTTTTTTAATAAAATTTCGTATCGTACCTTAAAAAAATTATAATAAAAAAGATACAGTAGTGATGAAAAATTTTTTCTTTTTTATAACAATTTTTTTAAATTAATTTTTAAACAGGGATCAATTTATGTGTGCGGGCAGGTCACTAAAAATATAGCAATAATAAAAATGTGTGCTTGTAATGTTTTTCTCTTAATTTTTTAGGTGGTACTACTACTCCCAGCATGGAACACACACTGTCCCATGATGGGAGTAGTAGTACCTGTACTAATTGACAGATCGCCCCGGGTTCCGTTGAGATCCTCCTGTATAATGTATAGATGTGGCTGGCCTCTCTTCTATGGTCCCCTGCACTGCCATATATACACATCTATTCATATTTCCCACAGAGAGCTGTGATTGACCAGATGGTTCCAGCCAATCACAGCTCTGTGTGGTAGATATTAATAGTTATATATATCTACGTCAGTGCAGGGGACCATAGAAGAGCGGCCGCCCGCATCTATTATACATTACACAGGAGGATCACAGCGGGTGTCAGGAGTGACATTTGCTGTGATCTTTCCTTAACTGCAGGTACTACAGCTCCCAGCATGGAGAAAAAGTGTGCTCCATGATGGAAGTAGTAGTACCTGAAGTTAAGGGCAGATCACAGTGGGTATAACTCCTGACATCCGCTGTGATCGCCCTATCCATTGCAGAGATGTGGAGTGGCTCTATACAGTGCTCACATCTCTGCACTATACTCCGGCCAGTGATGTGAATAGAACATCACTCATTCATATTTCCCTCTGAGAGCTGTGATTGGCTGCAACCATCAGGACAAGCCCCACTCTGGGTGGAAAATATGAATGGGTGATGTTCTATTCACATCACTGGCCAGCCGGAGTATAGTGGACTGACACCCGGGGCGATATGTCTATTAGTACAGGTACTACTACTCCCATCATGGAACAGTCTGTTCCATGCTGGGAGTACTAGTACTACCTAAACATTTTTTTTTTTTAAGTGAGAAAAAAAAGTGAAACCCACATACCCATTTTATTAAAAATTTATTAAACGCTGAAAAAAAAAAAATGTGGAATCCTAGCCTTACGGACAGTACACCACCAGAGGAATCTGTATAGGGTAAAGTGGACATTTGGAATGGACGGGTGTTTCTTATATTTATTTTCCAGGATTGGATGAAATGTAGTTTGTGAAAAATGAAAATTGCAATTTTCCAACTGATATGCCATCTGTGTACTCCGTTTGATGACCCAGAGCATAGCCAAAAGTAAAACATGTGCCCGTCACAAACCCTATGCTTTGCTTCAACATTATGGGAATGTTTTTTTGGGTGACCATCCCTAAACTGTTACCTGAAAATGCGCACACCGCCCAGGGGAGGAGAGAGCACTGCGCATCTCAGGCCTAAGTTTCTAACTGACATATCAGTAACTGACGGTTACATACATTCAGAGGAAATTTAAAAAAAGAAACAGCCCCATGTGACCACATTTTGAATGGACAGTGTTTCCTAAATGTATTTTCCAGGTATGGATGAAAAGTAGTTTATGAAAAATTTTAATTGCAATGTTCCTACTAATGTGACAATTATGTTCCCAGAATGATGACCCAGAGTATGGCCAAAAGTAAAAATGATGCCCGCCCCAAACCCTATGCTCTGAATCATTATTCTGACAAAGTGATGTGTGTGGCCGTCCCTATTCTGTTACCTCAAATGCGCACCCAGCTCAGGTGGGGAGAGAACGCTGCACATTTGAGGCAACTTGAAAACCCCCAATGCAAGTGACTGTGTGACACATCAACAAAAAATAATAAGTGCCCCTCAGGGAAGGGAAGGTAAATTAGACCAATCAACAATTGTGCCCATAAGGCACATTAATCCCTCTTAATCCTTCACCGATAAAACTTGACATTTATTGTGCTCATATAAAAAGGTAGAGGGTATATGAAGTTAAAACCACATCCAACATCTCTGGCATTGATCAGTATTCTCTCTAGTGATCAATATAGCTCCTTTCCCATACTGGACTATATATATATATATATATATATATATATATATATATATATATATATATATCATACACTGGAGAGAGTTGTATTCAATACTGAGCCCAGTACTGACCAGGACTCAATGTACTTATGGAGCAATGCCACCTGCAGCGTGGCTTTTGCCTCTTTTTATTAATGAGTTCACAACCAGTAGATGTTGGTGCTTATTAAAATCTAATACTGCTGCATCCTACATGTTTTGCCACTCTGCGTGGCTTTATCAAGGATGAGGTATAGCAGACTGATGTGTTTAAATTTGCCCCCATTTTGACCACCTCTAACTTTCTTATTTTTCCGTATTCAGGGATGGAGGGCTAATTTTTGGCGCCATAATCTGTAGTTTATTTTAGTACTCCGATTGCGCATATGTGACTTTTTGAACGCTTTTTATTAATTTTATTTGCACTTTGATGTGACAAAAAAGCTGAATTTTTTTACATTTTTTTTATGTTTACGCCATTCACCGTAGGAGATCGTTAACATTATATTTTTATAGTTCAGACATTTGCGCACGCGACGATACCAAATATGTTTTTTTAAAATTTCTTTTATGCTTTTGTGTATTAATATGGGGAAAAGGGGTGATTTAAAACTTTATTGCGGGAGGGGCTTTTTCACATTTTTTTTACATTCATTTTACACTTTTATAGTACCCATAGGGGACTATTTATAGCAATCATTGGAAGGGCGTGGCTTGGTGCCGACTGTGATGGCCGCAAGTTAGTGAGGCTCTCGCGCCCGTGGCTTAAAATAAGCTCCTAAACCTGGTGACCCTGCTTCATTTGATGGGGAAGACCCCCAAATGGTATAAGAAGACCCCCTCCACTGCCGGGACGATGAAGCTCCAGCCCAGGGACATCTGCCGGTACTTTGAGGCACCTCCAGCCTCTACACTACCCTCACTGCCCGCCATTATGGGCCCCGCTCTCGGCCTGCGCTCACGTGAACTCACCTCCCTGAATGGTGCGGACCCTCAAATACCTCTCTCTCTCTGACTTGCCCAATGCCTGTTGCCTACTCCAGTTCTCCTTCCTGGGCTCTCGGGTCCTCTGGCCTCCTGCATCCGGCGCTGCTGTGCGGACCTCACAGCTTCCGCTCCCGGGTGCTGCTCCTGCAGTGATGCCTGCATCACCTCCTGAGACGCAGGCTGTAGCGATGAGTGACGACCCCTGCTTGCCAGCTGAGCATCCCTGCTCCCTGGGAGAAGTACAGCCACCCTTGCCTGAAGGGCTCCTGCTCCCCTCCTCCTGTCCCACCACAAACCCGCCATCTTGGGCCTCCTCAGTGGTGGGCCTACCTCCTTCCACCTTTGACCTGGGGGCACAGCCCATCAGCCCCCATCCTCAAGCACCCCTCTCATTAGCAAGTGCAGTGGGGGGACTGGAGCTCCCCAATATTAAGGTGCCCCACCTACAGGAGTTGGCATCTGGGCCTCCAACACCTGAGCCTCCTGGACCCCTCCTCTCTTCACTTCTGGACCCCAGCTCCCCTAATAGTATACCCCCGGTTCCTCCCAAGCCACAGAGGACCAGGTCCTCCATCAGGATGGAAGCCAGTACACCTCACCTATCCTCCCAAGGGGGCACCCGACTTGCACTGTGCTCACCGCCCCCTCCTCCAGTGACTCTGTCTTTATCCTGGGATACCTCGCCTGCACCTGATCTCAACAGCTTGGGCTTCCCAGCGCTTTCACCCTCCCTGCCTGATTTAAGTTTGCTCCTTTCCCAAATTCCAACCAAGGAGGACTTTAGTTCGCTAATTGCCAGAGTTAAAGACACGTGCAGGGTGGAAATATCGTCCCTATGCCAAGATTTGCAATATGTATCTGATTGTGTTGAGGGTCTCGAGGATGCTCAGGATACCACTAGGGCATAAATCACCCAATTCCATGCTACAATTTCATCTCCAACTGACTTTCTCCGTGACCTGCATGCCCATGTTGAGGACTTGGACAATAAGGGTAGACGTAACAATTTCAGGGTGAGGGGGCTGCCGGAAGTTACCCACGAGGAGGATCTTCATATTACTCTGGAAGCCATCTTTAATATGATTCTGGGGAAGCCGCCTTCTCACAAGATCAAACTGGACAGGGCTCAAAGGGCTCTCCGCCCTAAGTCTACTACAGGGAATCCTAAAGATATTATCTGCTGTGTGCATGATTTCCAGGTTAAAGAGGCCATCATGGCCAAGGCCCGGTCCCTCAAAAATTTTTACTTTGATGGAGCTCCTATTCAACTCCTATTCAACTATCCCAAGAAGATTCTGACACTCCGGAAGCGACAGATGCTTCAACCCCTGCTTGTAGTTCTTCGTTCACACCAGTTGCTTTATAGGTGGAACTTTCCGTTCGCCCTTCATGCCCGCAAGGATGGAAGCTCCGCTGTTCTCCACTCCTTCTGTGACCTAGTGCCTTTCTGCTCCACCTTGGATTTGCCGGTGCCTCAGATGGGGGACTGGGACCTGACTTCCCCTCCCCTCCTCGGCCTCCTGTGTTGCAGCCTGTACGATCCCGGGATGTTCCTGGAAAAGTCTCCTCCCCGGGATCCCGGTGGGCCCCAGCGGCCCCCCCCCCCCTTGAGAAGATGATTGCGGCCTTGTGAATTCTACATGCTGCTCCTGCTCGGGACTATGTTAGATTTCTGGTCTCCCCGTGACCAAGTTCAGAGTTGCAGTTTCATGCTGAAAGTGTCATATTTTTACTCTTTCCTACGGCAGTAGTGGTTTTGCATTTTTTTTTGTCACCTATGGTTTAATTAAACCTAGTTTACTGTAATGTTTACGCTCTTTTGCTATGGCCTTGGAGCGATGTACCTGTCTTCTTAGTGATCACTGTTGATTGGTGTTCTCCCATTTCCCCTTTAGAAGCTATAGCAATGGACTGCCCATGCCTTGGTTTCTTGTCCACTTTGGTGGTCTTGGCCTCCGCATTGGCTCTTTGGTCAATGGTTTATTTTCTTGCTTTGTGCTGTTTTTTGTTTAGTCTTGTGTGGTCCTGTTTGTCTGCTGTTGGTCTGTCAGTCCTTTTTGTGTTCCCCTTCCTCTCCACCTTGTCTTTTTCCCCTCCTAGGCTCTGTCTTTTTTTCTTGTCTCTTCCAGGGCTTGGGATTTGCAGGGTCTTCCCACTGGTATCCTCTGGTCAATCCACCGGTTCTTGCAAGTATGTGCCTTCATTGGCTCCGTCTCCACATCCACATCCATCATGGTCAAGTGTCTCCCTGAACGTTAAGGGCCTTAACACCCCATCTAAGAGGCGTTTATTGCAAAGGGAGTGTGTCTCGCTGTGGGCTGATGTTGTCTTCCTTCAGGAGACACACTTTGACCGTAATGGATCTTTTCAATTCCTGCACCATCTCTTACCACAGGCTTACTCTGCTGTTCCTGATAGGAAAGTAGCTGGGGTTGCTATTCTCATCTCTCGCTCCTGTCCACTTCAAGTCTCCTCTACTTTTCTCAACCCTCAAGCGCTTTTACGTGGTGCTGGAGGGGGTTTTAGGTGGGGTCCCACTGCTGCTCTGTAATGTCTTCGCTCCCAACACATCACAAATACAATTTTTGCATTGAGTCCTTGCTAAACTCCATACGTACCCCTCCTCTGCATGGTTACTAGGGGGTGATTTCAATCTTATTTTCTCCCCTTCCCTAGACTGTCATTCGGTCACGGCGGCCCATCCTGCTCCTAACCAATTGCAATTAGCTTCTAATTTTCGGTTGGTTAATACGGGCTTCCTCACAGTACGATTTGTGGAGGATCAACCACCCAATGGAGCACTCTTTTAGCTTTTACTCTCACCCCCATAAACTGCCCACACGTATAGACTACTTCTTTGGTAATCTTCCCATGGTATGCATCCTTTCTGATGCTTCTCTTGAGTCTATCTCCTGGCCTGACCACTGTCCTGTCCTTCTTTCTTTCTCTTCCACCCCTTCTCCTCTCCGGAGCTGTCATTGGCACCTTAACGATTCTCTTCTCAAATCACTACCTTCCTGGGAGCGCAGATAGCATGTCTATGGACTCTCTTGTTGTCCACTCCCCCATGCAGACATTGCGGCGATTGGTGGCTGCTCATGCTCAGATGGATGTTGTGGCTCTCCATAAGGTCGAGAGGCAGCTGCTGTATGCCAAGCAGCGTTTTTATGAAAAGAGCAATAAAGCCTATACAATGTTAGCCGGGGGCCTACGGTACAGAGTATTTGCCCATTATCCCTCGGCTCTCAAAGATTTCTCGGGTATTCTTCACTACCACCCTGCCGATATTTCTTGTCTCTGGTCTCTACTCCCTTCCGTCCCAGCTTCCGTCTCACCCGGGGGAGCGTGATGCTGCTCTTGACGATTATCTCTCGCGATGCGGCAAGGTTTTGGCAGTGTGCTTATGCTCATTTCTCCCTTCTCTGATCCATAAGAATCAGGTTGGGTTTATCCCTTGCCGCCAGGGAGGTGACAACACCAGGAGGGTGGTGGATCTTGTTGACTTTATCAATTGGAGTTTCAAGCAGGTGTTAATTCTCAGTTTGGATGCAGAGAAGGCCTTTGATAGGCTGGGATGGCCATTTCTTTTTGCTACCCTCCAGAAGTTTGGAATCACTGGTAACTTTCTCACTGCACTGTGGGGTCTTTACTCTTCTCCTACTGCTTCTTTCAAGCTCCCTCATGCTTCTTCTCCTACCTTTCCACTGTCTAATGGCACCCATTCAGGGATGTCCGCTTTCCCCCTGGTCTTTGCTTTATGTATTGAACCTTTAGCAGCTATGATTAGTGGGGACCAGAATATCACTGGCATTTTCCTACACGATTAGGAATTAAAAATTTGCCTATTCGCTGATGATATGCTTCTAACACTTTCCTAACCTTTGCTTTCTCTTCCTAATCTTTACAAAGCTCTTCATGCCTATGGTGTGGTCTCTGGCTATAGAGTTAATCTCTCTAAAACAGAGACGCAACCTCTGAACCGACCCCCGTCCCTATCTACCCATCTTCACTCCAATTATTATTTTAAATGGTCCTCTTCTACTATACTGGGTGGGCCATTTATATGGATACACCTTAATAAATGGGAATGGTTGGTGATATTAACTTCCTGTTTGTGGCACATTAGTATATGTGAGGGGGGAAACTTTTCAAGATGGGTGGTGACCATGGCGGCCATTTTGAAGTTGGCCATTTTGAATCCAACTTTTGTTTTTTCAATAGGAAGAGGGTCATGTGACACATCAAAGTTATTGAGAATTTCACAAGAAAAGCAATGATGTGCTTGGTTTTCACATGACTTTATTCTTTCATTAGTTATTTACAAGTTTCTCACCACTTATAAAATGTGTTCAATGTGCTGCCCATTGTGTTGGATTGTCAATGCAACCCTCTTCTCCCACTCTTCACACACTGATAGCAACACCGCAGGAGAAATGCTAGCACAGGCTTCCAGTATCCGTAGTTTCAGGTACTGCACATCTCGTATATTCACAGCATAGACAATTGCCTTCAGATGACCCCAAAGATAAAAGTCTAAGGGAGTCAGATCGGGAGACCTTGGGGGCCATTCAACTGGCCCACAACGACCAATCCACTTTCCAGGAAACTGTTCATCTATGCTCGGACCTGACCAGCTTCAGTGCATAAAGAGGGAAACACATAATCATGTAGCAATTTCGCATATCCAGTTGCCTTGAGGTTTCTATTGATGAAGAATGGCCCCACTATCTTTGTACCCCAAATACCAGACCATGCCATCAATTTTTGTGTTCCAACAGTCTTGGAGGGATCTATCCAATGTGGGTTAGTGTCAGACCAATAGCAATGGTTTTGTTTGTTAACTTCACCATTCACATAAATGTTTGCCTCATCACTGAACAAAATCTTCTGCGTAAACTGAGGGTCCTGTTCCAATTTTTGTTTTGCCCATTCTGCAAACTCAGTGCGCCGATCCGGGTCATCCTCGTTGAGATGCTGCAGTAGCTGGAGTTTGTAAGGTTGCCATTTGTGAGTAGCTAATATCCGCCGAAGGGATGTTACACTAATGCCACTCTCCAGTGACATGCGGCGAGTGCTACGCTGTGGGCTCTTGCTGAATGAAGCTAGGACAGCCACTGATGTTTCTTCATTAGTGACAGATTTCATGCGTCCACATTTTGGCAAATCCAACACTGAACCAGTTTCACAAAACTTAGCAAGCAGTTTGCTAACTGTAGCATGGGAGATGGGTGGTCTTGCATTGAAATCTGCTGCAATGACCTGGTTACTGTGTTTACCAGACATCAACACAATTTCTATCCGCTCCTGACGTGTTAACCTTGACGACATGTCAATGAATGTAAACAAAGAGAAACTTGTAAATAACTCATGAAAGAATAAATTTACGTTAAAACCAAGAATACCAGTTTTTTTCTTGTGAAATTCCCAATAAGTTTGATGTGTCACATGACCGTCTTCCTATTGAAAAAAAAAAGTTTTATTCAAAATGGCCAACTTCAAAATGGCCGCCATGGTCACCACCCATCTTGAAAAGTTTCCCCCCTCACATAACTAATGTGCCACAAACAACAGGAAGTTAATATCAACAGCCATTCCCATTTCATTAAGGTGTATCCATATAAATGCTCTCCCCCCCGTAAAATATTTAGGGATACGTATAACTTCTCGCTATTCCTCTCTCTATTCTGCTAACTACCTCCTCCTTTTTAGGGAACTACGAGCCCTCTTGGAGAAATGGCAGGCACAATACATCTCCTTTTTGTCCGAATTGCGGCGGTTAAGATGACGATCCTCGCTAAACTGCTCTATTTTTTTTATAAACGTTGTCTACCCGGGTACCATTGGCGGCCCTTCACTCTTTTCAGTTGGCTATTTTCAGTTTTATTTGTGACGGGAAATGGCAACGTTTACCGATGTCGGTCATGATAGCCGGCAGGTCCATGGGGGGCTTAGCATTCCTGATGTTACATAGTTACATAGTTACATAGTTAGTACGGTCGAAAAAAGACATATGTCCATCAAGTTCAACCAGGGAATTAAGGGGTAGGGGTGTGGCGCGATATTGGGGAAGGGATGGGATTTTATATTTCTTCATAAGCATTAATGTTATTTTGTTCCAGGAATGTATCTAATCCTGTTTTAAAGCTGTTAATTGTTCCTGCTGTGACCAGTTCCTGAGGTAGACCGTTCCATAAATTCACAGTCCTCACGGTAAAGAAGGCGTGTCGCCCCTTGAGACTAAACTTTTTCTTCTCCAGACGGAGGGAGTGCCCCCTCGTCCTTTGGGGGGGTTTAATCTGGAACAGTTTTTCTCCATATTTTTTGTATGGGCCATTAATATACTTATATACGTTTATCATATCCCCCATTAAACGTCTCTTCTCAAGACTAAACAATTGTAACTCCTTTAATCGCTCCTCATAGCTAAGATGTTCCATGCCCCATATTAGTTTAGTCGCGCGTCTCTGCACCCTTTCCAACTCCGCAGTGTCCCTTTTATGGACAGGTGCCCAAAACTGAACAGCATATTCCAAGTGAGGCCGTACCAATGCTTTATAAAGGGGGAGTATTATGTCCCTGTCCCTTGAGTCCATGCCTCTTTTGATACATGACAATATCCTGCCGGCTTTGGAAGCAGCAGCCTGACATTGCATGCTATTCTGTAGTCTGTGATCTCCAAGTACACCCAGATCCTTCTCTACCAGTGACTCTGACAGTTTAATCCCCCCTAAGACATACGATGCATGCATGTTCTTAGTACCCAGATGCATAACTTTACATTTATCCACAGTGAACCTCATTTGCCAAGTGGATGCCCAGACACTTAGTCTATCCAAGTCATCCTGTAACTTATGCACATCCTCTATAGACTGTACCTTGCTACAAAGCTTGGTGTCATCTGCAAAGATAGAAACAGAGCTGTTAATACCATCCTCTATATCATTGATAAATAAATTAAACAACAGCGGGACCAGTACTGAACCTTGGGGTACACCACTAATAACCGGGGACCAATCAGAGTACGAATCATTGACCACCACTCTCTGGGTACGATCCATGAGCCAGTGTTCAATCCAGTTACAAACTAAAATTTCCAAACCCAAAGACCTTAACGTCAGACGTCTATGAGGGACAGTATCAAATGCTTTAGCAAAATCCAGAAACACTATATCCACAGCCATTCCTCTGTCAAGGCTTCTACTCACCTCTTCATACAAGCAAATTAGATTGGTTTGACAACTTCTATCCTTAGTAAACCCATGCTGGCTATCACTTATAATACAATTATCCCCTATGTATTCCTGTATGTAATCCCTTATAAGTCCTTCAAACAATTTACCCACAATGCACGTTAAACTTACCGGTCTATAGTTTCCTGGGGAAGACCTAGAGCCCTTTTTGAAGATTGGCACCACATTCGCCTTGCGCCAGTCCCTTGGCCCAATACCAGACACCAGAGAATCTCTAAATATCATGAACAGGGGTACATATATTACTGAACTTACCTCTCTAAGAACTCTTGGGTGCAATCCATCTGGCCCTGGAGATTTGCTTACATTTATATCACTTAACTTACCTTGTACCATCTCTACATTAAGCCAGTTCAGTACATTACATGATAAGTTACCAGCACTGACCTGGCCAATGTCAGCTCCTTTTTCCATAGTGTATACAGAACTAAAGAACCCATTCAGTAGCTCCGCCTTCTCTTGATCGCCTGTGACAACCTCCCCATTATCATTATTAAGGGGTCCTACATGCTCTGTCCTTGGTTTTTTTGCATTTATATATCTAAAAAAATATTTAGGATTAGTTTTGCTTTCTTTGGCCACATGTCTCTCGTTTTGAATTTTTGCTGTTTTTATTACATTTTTACAGATTTTATTAAGCTCTTTGTACTGTTTAAATGTTATCGCTTACCCATCAGATTTGTATTTTTTGAAGGCTATTTTTTTGTTGTTTATTGCTCTTTTAACATCATTTGTCAGCCATGTAGGATTTAGTTTTAATTGTTTATATTTGTTCCCCTTTGGTATATATTTAGCTGTATAGTTATTTAGAGTTGATTTAAAGATGTCCCATTTACCTTCTGTATCAGTATTTGACAACACCTCCCCCCAGTCTATGTCCTGTAGTGCAGCTCTCAGCCCAGGGAAGTTTGCCTTTTTAAAGTTATATGTTTTTGCCTTCCCCGCCTGTCTTTGTTTTCTACATTTTAAGTCAAAAGTAACTATATTGTGGTCGTTATTACCAAGGTTTTCCCGCACAGTTACATTAACAACCAGCTCTGCGTTGTTTGAAATGATCAGATCCAACAAGGCATCACTTCTTGTTGGGTCCTCCACAAACTGGCCCATAAAATTATCCTGCAATAAATTTAGGAATTGACGCCCCTTTGTAGTTTTAGCCAACCCCGGACCCCAATCTACATCTGGATAGTTAAAATCTCCCATTATTACCACTGTACCTGCCCGGGCTCTCTATTTGTTTATGAAGCCGAACTTCTATCTCTTCAGTGATATTAGGGGGTCTGTAGATTACCCCAAATATTATTTTTTCAGTATTTCTCTCCTTTTGTAATTCTACCCACAGTGATTCCACCTCCTCAAAATCATCACACACTATGGCATCGTTCACACTGACTTTCATACCACTTCTTACATACAGACAGACTCCACCACCTTTTCTGTTCATTCTATCCTTGCGAAACAATGTAAACCCCTGCAGATTGACAGCCCAGTCATGTGAGGAGTCCAGTCATGTCTCAGTGACCCCAACTATATCAATATGTTCCTCCAGTATCAAGGACTCAAGCTCCCCCATTTTATTTGCTAGGCTTCTGGCATTTGTGAACATACACTTTACATTTCCATCCTTTATGTTATTGGGGTTAATGGGATTCAAGGGTGTAAGTTTTATTTTCCTATGAAGCTTATTCCTATTAACTATTCTAACCCCTCCCTCCGCTCCACCCCCAGGTACATTTATAATTCCCACCTCTCTATCTACACTATCTTCCCCCTCTTTGCTGTAGGTTCCCTCCCCCCAAGTCCCTAGTTTAAACACTCCTCCACCCTTCTAACCATCTTCTCCCCAAGCAAAGCTGCACCCTCCCCATTGAGGTGCAGCCCGTCCCTACGGTAGAGCCGGTAACCGACAGCAAAGGCAGCCCAGTTCTCCATGAACCCAAACCCTTCCTTCCTACACCAGCTTCTGAGCCACTTGTTTACCTCCCTGATCTCCCTCTGCCTCTCTGGTGTGGCTCGTGGTACTGGTAGTATTTCAGAAAATACTACCTTGGAGGTCCTTTCCGTTAAGCTTGCGGTCTAAGTCCCTGAAATCATTTTTAAGGACACTCCACCTACCTCTTACTTTGTCATTGGTGCCAATATGTACCAGCAACCTGTCAACCCGATCCGCGATGTGCCGAACTCGTGCGCCAGGCAGACAACACAAAACACAGATTGCCCTGTCTATCCCCCTAATAATTGAGTCCCCCACCACTAGTACCTCTCTGTCCTGCTCTGTACTCCTCCCTCCCTCCTTACTGGAGCAGACACCCCCCTGGCGGTCAGAGACAGTATCCTGCTGCAGTTCTGCTAGCTCTGTAATGGAATCTCCCTCATCTGCCAAGCGGGCAAACTTGTTGGGGTGTGCCAGTTCAGGACTAGCCTTCCTGACACTTTTTCCCCTACCCCTCTTTCTAACTGTAACCCAGCTAACTGCCTGACTGTCCTGCAACTCCGTCCCACTGTCCTCCCCCACCTCTATTCCCGAGAGTGCCTGCTCAGTGAGCAGGAGACTCCTCTCCATGTTGTTAATGCTTCTCATTGTTGCCAGTCGCCCCTCTAGATGCAGGATCTGGGCTTCCAAACGGACAACTAGCACACATCTCGCACAACAATATGCACCCTCAAACTGTTGTTCAAGGATTGCATACATTGAACAGGATGTACATTGGACTGCATTTTCCAACATGGAGGCCATCTAGTTATGGGGATTTCACAAATGTATAGGAAAAAACAGACAGTCAAAATTACACTTAAAATTTTTTGTAGACCTTGTGGGTTCAGAAATTAACACTCACAGCGATCTCAACCTCCTGCTTTCAAACTCCTGTTTTTGTAACTCCTCTTTCACGCCCCCTCTTACACAGCAACTCTCAGAAGAGCAAGCTCTCAATAAGAGTCCCAAGCTAAGATTTATAAACCTGTGCCCAATCTACTCCTCCTCCCCCTAGAGGTGGAACAGAGAAAATAAAATAAAATAAAATGAAAAGTGACGAAGTATTACTGGGCCGCTCACCTGCACCACATATAGCCACTGGATGGAGCTGGAAAAGCTGTGGCTGGCCCCTATCCACCCTAATTCTCTCCTCTGGTACCCTCTCTTAGGCCCTATGTGTTTCTCTCGGTATGTCTGGGGGTATTGCTCACAGAAGTTTAAGCTGTTTTCTCCCTTCTCCCCCCTGCGGTCTTTCCTCTATTCTCCATGTCCTCTGTTATGGTGCGGGAGTGGGGTTCCCCGTGGCCTTTTCTGTTGGGCGAATATAGTCGTCCCTATCTCTCGTTCCCTACTGCCCTTTGAGTAACTGACATCTCGCTGGGATCTCCCCTCGTCTGAGCATTTTCGCTATTTACAATTATGGCACTTTATGTCCTCAACTAATTGCTCTACGACGGTCTCTCAACCTACTGGTTTTGAGTGCCTGTGCCGTGGTGGACCTCAGACGAGGGGCCTTCTCTCCAATATCTACTCCCTACTTATTCAGCCCCCAGACGGCAATCCCCCAACTCACCTTTATATGGCCCATTGGGAGGAGGTCTTACACACTGCCATTACATTGCCTCAGTGGCGGGTGATTTTGGAGAGGGCATCCAAGGCCTCTATTTGCACTGCATACAAGGAAACTCAGTATAAGCTGCTTATGGGCTGGTATCACACCTTAAAACTTCTGAACAGACTTAAAGGGGTATCCCAGGCCAAAACTTTTTTTTATATATCAACTGGCTCCCGAAAGCTAAACAGATTTGTAAATATTTCTATTAAAAAATCTTAATCCTTCCAATAGTTATTAGCTTCTGAAGTTGAGTTGTTATTTTCTGTCTAACTGCTCAATGATGATGTCACGTCCCAGGAGCTGTGCAGTTCCTATGGGGATATTCTCCCATCATGCACAGCTCCCGGGACGTGACATCATCATTGAGCAGTTAGACAGAAAACTTCAGAAGCTAATAACTATTGGAAGGATTAAGATTTTTTAATAGAAGTCATTTACAAATCTGTTTAACTTTCCTGAGCCAGTTGATATATATAAAAAAAGTTTTTGCCTGGAATACCCCTTTAACCCTACTATGCCTCCTCAGTGCTGGCATTGTGGGGTGGGGTTGGGCACGGTCTTTTATCTTTTCTGGTCTGGTCCTCTCCTAATTAATTACTGGAAAAGGGTGCATTACTGAGGCTCTGGGTGTCTCGGTCCCCCTAGATCCCTTGATTTATCTTCTCCATCTTTCTCATTCTACTTTGTTTAAGAAGCCTTTTTGGCTCTTTATGCACATTGTCCTAGCTGCTAAGACTCTTATTGCCAAGTCCTGGAAGAGAACTCTTCCTCCCTCTGAGATCAATTTGCTGACACGTATTCGTGAAATTCGTTCCCTGGAATTTCTTACAGCTTCCTTAAATAACTCTATCCCCTCTTTCCTCTCTGTCTGGGAACTGTGGGATCGATTTTCGGATAGGCAACCACCTTGACTTCCCTTTATACCTCCTCTTTCTTCTTTTCTTTTTCTCCACCCCCCCCCTGTCTGTCTTGTGTTTTTTGTGTGTAACCATCTTTCGCCCCCTCCCTTCCCTCTCGTCTCTAATGTACCCATTTCCTTTACCCCCCTTCCCCTCCTTTGTTGTTGTGGTACTAAGGGCTGGGCTGGCTCTTATAACGGATGGGCAGTTTCCTGTTTCTCTGTATTGCACCTCAGTCGGCATTATGGTTTTTATTTGTGTACGTCTTTACAAATATAAGGGCTATTGCCTTGGTTTGCTGGCCTCATTGGCCTTTCTGAGCCTGCTCATATATTCCAGATGTTTCCTTTATCCTTTTGTGATCATATGCCTGCTATAGGGCCTCGGCCCTCATGATGTTGAACGCCTGTTTCCTTTTGTGTATTGATTTGGATTGTATTTATGATAAATACCTTAAACTCCCTGGCGGTATGATTTTGCCTGGAAATTTGTACCAAAAGCGGTACAATTTTTTGCATTGAATTTCACTTCTCCCCCCGCCCATTTCACATCTCCCCCGTCACATTCCCCCTCCCTTGTCACATTCTCCCCCCTCCTTGTCACATTCTTCCCCCTTGTCACATCCCCCCCCTTGTAACATACCCCCTTGTTACATTCTCCCCCCTTCATGTTACATTCCCCTCCCCCCTGTCACATCCCCCCCTTGTCACATCCCCCCTTCATGTCACATTCCCCTCCCCCTGTCACATCCCCCCTGTCACATTCCTCCCTTGTCACATTCCCCCCCTGTCACATCCCCCCCCTGTCACATTCCCCCCCTGTCACATTCCTCCCTCTGTCACATCCCACCCCCTGTCACATCCCCCCCCCCTGTCAAATTCCCCCCTTTGTCACATTCTTCCCCCCCCCCCCTTCTCACCTTGTCCTGCAGCAGCATACACTGGGTTTGCCGGGCAGATTTCAAACCTAGTGTATTTGCTGCAGAACAAGTCCTTTCCCCTTTAGCCAATCACAGGCTTTACACCACTGCGGCCTGTGATTGGCTGAAAAGTGAAAGGTCCTGTAAGATGAATAGTGAAGAGAGCAGAGCGCACGGAGGGGAACGAGATCTGCAGGGACCAGGATTAGGTAAGGAAAATTTTTATTTTATTTTACTCCTTTCTCCTTTTACACTTAGCTCAGTGTTTTTTCTAACAGTGTGCCTCCAGCTGTTGTGAAACTACTACTCCCAGCATGCCCAGACATCCTATGGCTGTTCGGGGATGCTGAGAGTTGTAGTTTTGCAACAGCTGGAGGCCCCCTGGTAGGGAAACACGGACTTTTAGTATTTTTCTTTACCTGCTCTGGCCGGCCCCCGCCACGGGAGCCGACCAGAGCAGATAATTGTTTGTTTTGCCGGGGGGCCGCATCGCTATATCGCATTGCTTTTGCGATACATCATGCAGCCCGGCTGGCAACTCTGCAATTCTACCCCGAGCATGACTCGGGGTTACCGATCCTGGCAGGGAAAATTAACCCCGAGTCACGCTAGGGATTACCGCTCAGGAGGTTAATGAAAGTTGAAAAAAAAATTATAGCAATCATTAGATTGCTAATACTGTTCAGTGCTATGCATAGGGCATAGCACTGATCAGTATTATCGGCAATCTTCTGCTCTGGTCTACTGGAAGACAGATGGACATAGGCAGAGACGTACAGAGGCAGGCGAGGGGACCTCCTTCTGCCAACTTGGCTGATCTGATCCCCGCAGCAGTGCCGCGGGCGATTAGATCAGCCATTTTAAGTGCCACACTGCTGCAGAGTCCGTGATCTGTATTGATCACAGCATCTGAGGGGTTAATGGCAGACATCAGCACGATCGCTGATGTCTGCCATTACTGGCGGGTCCATGGCTGCTGACAGCCTCCGGGACTCACTGGGAATGAAGCGAGCGTAGCTCCTGCGCTCGTGTCACAGCCGTGACGTAAATGGCGCTGTGCACTAAGTGATGCTAAGTGACTGTACATTTATGGCGCATGTCCTTAAGGGATTAATGCAGGGGCCTAGATGATCGGGGCAAGTGTTGCGTTGAGTGGTGGTGTCCTTCCGTATTCCCCTCCTGCATTTTTTCTGCGACCGTCCCTTCTTTCCAGTGTGGGGGGCCTTACCTGCAAAGTGTTGACCTGGGACGTTCCTGAATATGCTCTGCAATCCATTTTCTCACACTTATAGGTGTGTGTTTGAAACATTGCGTGTATGTTTGGGGTGGCTTCTACTTTATACCTAACCTACCCTAACCCACCCCCTAACAAAGAAAATAAATAAAAGAAATATAAGGGAAAATAAAAAATTAAGGGTGTTCTTCTAGTGCAAAAAAACCTGCGCCAAAGAGTGTTTACCTAATCAGTTGTGTTCGCCACTGATTAGTGCTCAGTGGTGGCAGGAGGCGCAGAAAACACAAAAAAGGGGGGAGAAAAAAAAATAATCACCTGCCTGATCCGTGATATATTACTGTCAGTGGTCAAGGCAGGCACACCCAGGGGTACGGTCCGTCTCTACATAGCACAGACGTGCTGCTGGTGGCATCGACCACAAATCCCCTAAAAAAACAAGGAAATATCCTCGAAAAAGCACTGCACCCCATAAAACAATGATCAGTGGGACGGTACTTATCAGCGGTGGGGTGAGCGCTTCGCTAACAGTGGCCGGCTGCTCTTTTATAGGGAAAAGGGTTCGGCCACGCAAAAAAAAATAAATAAATGCTTACACCCCTCAAAAAAAGATAGGGGTAAGCCTCAGCACCCACGTAAGTCCTGGAGCATGCAGAAGAACATCCTCAGACCCCAGACAGTGGGCTCTGCGGGAAAAAAAAATTTACTTTTTTTTTTTTTTAACAGTTCCTGTCTAGAAGAGCTGTCCCTGACAGGAGAAGGGCACAGGGGGCTACCGAATGGCACAGTGTGTGTGGGGGGGATCATCGCCCAGGGGGCTCCTAAGACCCCCCTCCCATATGAGCTGTTTGCAGTGTTTCCGGGTCATCGGGTCACCGAAAACCCGAGTGACCCAGAAATGCCACAAGTGGAGGGTGACAGGTGGCGTGACGGGTGAAGTGGGTCATTCATGTCTCCGGTGATCCGATGACCCAGAGAGAGTTCACTTCGTGCTGAAAACACCCCCCTCGGCTTATACTCGAGTGAACTCTCTGCCCTCAGTGGTCTTCAACCTGCGGACCTCCAGATGTTTCAAAACTACAACTCCCAGCAAGCCCGGGCAGCCATCGGCTGTCAGGGCTTGCTGGGAGTTGTAGTTTTGAAACATCTGGAGGTCTGCAGGTTGAAGACCACTGCGGCCTTCGGCATCATCCAGCCCCCCCCCCCCTCTCACCCCCTTTAGTTCTGTACTCACCTCCGCTCGGCGGGACGTTAGGGTGCACTGTCTGGGCCATCTGTGCTGCAGGGACCGTCCGGTGCGGAGGCATAGTCATTCCGGGCTCTTCTCCGCGCTTCGGGCCCGGCCCTGGAATAGTCACGTTGCCTTGACGACGACACACAGGGACGTTCATGAGTAACGTCCCTGTGCGTCGTCGTCAAGGCAGCGTCTCTATTCTGGGCCCGAAGCGCGGAGAAGAGGCCCCCCCCCCGGTGAAGATGGACAGCCTGGAACGACTATCCCTACGCACCGGACGGTCCCTGCAGCACAGATGGCCTGGACCAGCGCACCCTAATGTCCCGCCGACCGGAGGTGAGTACAGGACTAAAGGGGGTGAGAGTGGGGCTGGATGATGTCGAAGGCCGCAGTGGTCTTCAACCTGCGTACCTCCAGATGTTTCAAAACTACAACTCCCAGCATGCCCGGACAGCCGATGGCTGCCAGGGCTTGCTGGGAGTTGTAGTTTTGAAACATCTGGAGGTCCGCAGATTGAAAACCACTGTATCAGACATTGACAAGCGGTGATGATGAAGGGATGGGGGGGCTGATGACATGTGGTGATGATGAAGGGGGTATGATGATGATAAGGGGATGATGAAGGGGGGTATGGGATGATGACAAGGGGATGATGAAGGGGGGGGTGGGATAATGACAAGGGGATGATGAAGGGGGGTGTGGGATGATAAGGGGATGATGAAGGGGGGTGGGATAATGACAAGGGGATGATGAAGGGGGTGTGTGGGGTGATAAGGGGATGATGAAGGGGGGGTGGGATAATGACAAGGGGATGATGAAGGGGGTGTGTGGGATGATAAGGGGATGATGAAGGGGGGTGTGGGATGATAAGGGGATGATGACAGGCGGTGATGATGAAGGGGGGGGGGGTGGGATGATGACAGGGGGGATGATGACAGGCGGTGATGATGAAGGGGGGATGATGACAGGGTGATGATGATGAGGGTGTTAATGACGGGGGTCTGAATGATGACAGGGGGGATGATGTGTTTCCCACCCTAGGCTTATAGTCGAGTCAATAACTTTTCCTGGGTTTTTGGGGTGAAATTAGGGGCCTCGGCTTATATTCGGGTTGGCTTATACTCGAGTATATACAGTACTAAAATCACCTTATGGTGGATAACCCCTTTAACTATGACATTACATTAATGTGACTGCTTTTTCAGACTATATATTAGAGTCAATTTTAAATGTCTGTGAGTCGTCCATCAGAAATATTTCTTCTGATGCGCGTTTTTAATGAATTAGACATTAATGCTGCAATCGACTGTAATCACTGCCAAATGTGCTTCAACTAAGTACTGAGTAAAGGGTCTGAATACTTATGTTAATGCAATATTTTCATGTTTTAAAGGGAAATAACTTTTCGCTTTTTAATAAATTAGCAAATATTGTACTTATGTCATTCTAGGGTAATGAATGCAGAAAAATGTGAGGGAAACTACAAAACAGAAAGTGTCCTTCACCAGAGACAGCACCACCTATGTATGTAATCTTAGTAACATAGTTCATAAGGTTGAAAAAAAAGACCAGAATCCATCAAGTTCAACCTATAACCCTAATGAGTCCCTAGTGAGTTGATCCAGAGGAAGGCAACGTTGAGGATGCCCCCTTGTTATAGATACAGTCCTGGGTATAAATAGATCATGGGAGAGATCTCTGTACAGTCCCCTGATATATTTATACATAGTTATTAGGTCGCCCCAAGCCTTCATTTTTCTAAACTAAATAACCCTAATTCTGGTAATCTTTCTGGGTACTGTAGTCCTCCCATTCCCCGTATTACCCTGGTTGCCCGTCTTTGAACCCTCTCCAGCTCCACTATATATTTCTTGTACACTGGTGCCCAGTACTGTACACAATATTCCATGTGTGGTATGACTAGTGATTTGTACAGCTGTAGAATTATTTCCTTGTCGTGGGCATCTATGCCCCTATTGATGCACCCCATGATTTTTTTTGCCTTGACAGCAGCTGCCCGACACTGGTCACTACAGCTAAATTTACTATTACCTAAAACTCCCAAGTCCTTTTCCACGTCAGTCGTCCCAAGTGTTCTCCCATTTAATACATAATCCAAGCACGTATTTTTCTTCCCCATGTGGATTACCTTACATTTATCAGTGTTGAACCTCATCTGCCACTTCCCAGCCCAAACCTCCAACCTATCCAGATCCACTTGTAACAGTGCACTGTCCTCTATTGTGTTAACTGCGTTACAGAGTTTAGTATCATCTGCAAAAATTGCTACTTTACTATTCAACCCCTCTACAAGTTCATTAACGAATATATTAAACAGAACAGGAGCCAAGACTGACCCCTGTGGTACCCCACTAGTAACGGTCACCCAATCAGAATAAGTACCATTAATAACCACCCTCTGTTTCACTGAGCCAGTTACTTACCCACTTGCAGGCATTTTCCCCAAGTCCAAGCATTCTCATTTTATGCACAACCAACCTTTTATGTTACACCGTATCAAATGCTTTGGAAAAATCCAGATATACGACATCCAGCGATTGTCATTGGTCCAGTGTGGAGCTCACCTCCTCATAAAAACTGATCAGTTTAGTTTGACAGGATCGATCCCTCATAAAGCCATGCTGATATGGGGTCATACATTCATTTTTATCAAGTTACTTCAAAATAGCATCTCTTTGAAAACCCTCAAACAATTTACATAAAATAGAGGTTAAACTAACAGGCCTATAATTCTCTGGGTTTCCTTTTGAATCCTTTTTTAAATATTGGCACCACATTTGTCATGTGCCAGTCCTGGGGAACAGTTCCTGTTACTATAGAGTGCCTGAATGTTAAAAATAGGGGTCTGTCTATTCAATTACTTAATTCCTTTAGAACACGGGGGTGAATGCCATCGGGCCTGGTGATTTGTCTATTTAGATTTTTTGTATGCGGCACTGTACTTCCTGGGTTAGACAGTTGACCTGTACTGGGGAGTTTACCTTATCACACTGTATTTCACCTGGCATTTCATTTTCCTCGGTGAATACAGTGGAGAAGAATTTGTTTAATATATTTGCTTTTTCCTGATCCCCTTTATAATTTTCTCTTCATAATTTTTTAAAGGGCAAACACTTAAATTTTTAACCTTTTTGCTATTTATATAGTTAAAAAACATTTTTGGGTTTGTTTTACTCTCTTTGGCAATGAGTCTCTCTGTCCCTATTTTTGCAACTTTTATCTGTTTTTTTTTTACATAGTTTACATTTTCCTCTATAGCTTTTTAATGCTTCCTGTTTGAGTAGTTTATATACTTTATTTTTGTCATTTATTGCCCCTTAACATTTTTTTTCATCCATATTGGTTTTCTTTTATTTCTGACCCTTTTATTCCCATGAGGTATACATCTTACAGTGAGAATTTAAAATATTCTTAAAAGTCTCCCATTTAGTGTCAGTATTCTTGTTTTTGAGGACATTATCCCAATTTATATTGTTAATGGCTTCTCTGAGTTAATCAAACTTTGCCTTCCTAAAGTTCATTGTTTTGTTGTTTTCCTTCCTATTGTTATTATCTTGCTCTCAAATTTCAATTAAGGTCCCTTTGGACCTAATAGATCCTTTGTGAATATGCATAACACTGTTTGGATGAACAATTATGCTCCACCAGTCAAGGTTATTATGCATGTTCATATGTAAACTCTGACACATCTGATGTCATAATATGTTATATGTTACATTTCTTATGTTTATAAAATTCAATAAAAACATTGTGAAACACTAAAGTTCATTGTTTTTGTTGCCCCTCGAGAGATTCCCTTATTGAAGAACAAGTTATAATGTATTATATTATGATCTCTATTTCCTAGGTATCGTTCTACTTGCACATTAGTTTATCTGTCAGGTCTGTTGGTTAATATTAAATCTAGTAGGGTGCCCTCTCTGGTCGGGCCCTGCACCATTTGGGACAGATAATTGTCTTTAGCTATAGTCAGAAACCTGTTTCCTTTATGAGATTCACAGGACTCAGTCTCCCAGTTTATATCAGGATAGTTAAACTCTTAAGGACTTAGGGCGTACCTGTACGCCCTAAACCCGGTCCCGGTGTGAAAAACGGGGTCACGCCTTGACCCTGCATCACACCGGGCCGGTCCCGGCTGCTAACGATAGCCGGGACCCTGGGCTAACAGCGTGCGGCAACGTTCCTTGTGCCGCGTGCTGTTAACCCTTCAGACAAAGTTGACCGCCGCGTCTGAAAACGAAAGTAAACAGTTCCCGGCAGCTCAGTCGGGCTGATCTGGACATCGCGGTAAAATCGCGATGTTCCGATCAGCTGGGATGCAGACGGAGGTCTCCTTACCTCTCTCCATTGCGTCCGATCGGGGATTGCTCCAAGCCTGAGCTACAGGCTTGAGCAATCGAGCCCCTATCTGACTGATCCCTGCAAAGCTATGGCTTTTGCAGGGATCAGCATAGGAGATCAGTGTGTGCAGTGCTATAGCTCCCTATGGGAGCTATAACACTGCAAAAAAAAAGTGAAAAAAAATTAACAAAGGTCATTTAACCCCTTCCCTATTAAAAGTTTGAATCACCCCCCTTTTCCCATAAAAAAAACTGTGTAAATAAAAATAAACATATGTGGTATCGCTGATTGCAAAAATGTCCAAACTATAAAAATATATCATTAATTAAATTGCACGGTCAATGGCGTGCGCGCAAAAAAATTCCAAAGTCCAAAATAGTGCATTTTTGGTCACTTTTTATATCATGAAAAAATTTATAAAAAGCGATAAAAAAGTCCAATCAATACAAAAATGGTACCGATAAAAACTTCAGAACACAGCACAAAAAATGAGCCCTCATACCGGCCCGTACGCGGAAAAATAAAAAAAGTTATAGGGGTTAGAAGATGAGAATTTTTAACATATAAATTTTCCTGCATGTAGTTATGATATTTTTCCGAAGTACGATAATATCCAACCTATATAAGTAGGGTATCATTTTAACCGTATGGACCTACAGAATAAAGATAAGTTGTTATTTTTACTGAAAAATGCACTGCGTAGAAACGGAAGCCCCCAAAATGTATAAAATTATTTTTTTTCTTCAATATTGTCGCACAATGATTTTTTTTTTCCGTTTCGCCGTGGATTTTTCGGTAAAATTAATAATGTCACTGCAAAGTAGAATTGGTGGTGCAAAAAATAAGCCATCATATGGATTTTTAGGTGCAAAATGAAAGTGTTATGATTTTTAGAAGGTGAAAAAATGAAAATGCAAAAACGGAAAAACGCTGAGTCCTTAAGGGGTTAAAGTCCCCCATTATTATCACCTCGTTCTGATTTGCTGCCTTGTTTATTTGCCTCAGTAATTGATCTTCTGCCTCTTCCATTATGTTTGGTGACTTATAACAAACCCCTATCAGATTTTTTTTTAATTTTCATCTCCATATATTTCTACCCATAATGACTCAACATTATCGTTTGCCTCCCATATATCCTCCCGCAGTGCGGCCTTCAGACTCAATTTCACATAAAGACAAACTCCTGCCCCTTACTGTTTTGTCCGATCCTTCCTGAAGAGACTATAACCCTGTATGTTGACCGTCCCTGTTATACCCACTATGTCATCATTTTCTTCAGACATCAACCAATCAACTGAGAAGTTTTTTTTTTAACTGCTATCCTATATATGTGATCACCTAAGAAGGGTTTTACATTGCACACCTTTGTATGTGATCACATTAGAAGGGTTTTGTACTGCTCACCTATATATTTGATCACCTTAGAAGGGTTTTATATTGCTCACCTATGTATGCGTTCACCTGAGAGGGTTTTATATTGCTCCTTTACTCAACAGCATTTACTGTTCACACTTTATAGCATCTCAATCCCATCATCTGAATACATCCACAATACTTGACAGAGAAGAACCAGGAGAGTGCTATTGCATTCTTGTGGCAATAAAATGATGTCATTTGATGTTTTTATTTAAAAGCCCCTATCCCTCACAAAGTTCAGCAAAGTGGTGCTGCTTTGCTTATAAATTGGCAATGCCTGCATGTTTTTTTAAAGTAAACAGCAATTGTACTCAGTAGACTATGTGGCCGATAACTGATTTCCTCTTTCTTTTTCTTCTTTTTAAGTAAAGCACCAACATATTTCGCAGAAATCTGACATTGCTACGAAATAGCAATAAATTATTTAAACAAGAGGAATGAGGGCCCTGCTCTATAGAGTTTACATTTTTAGAGAAATAGGGTTTAGACAGTTTTTTCAAAGGCTTTTCACTGATCCAGTTTTTTCGATTCTGTCTGATCATTGCATACATGTTGTCTCATTATTACGCAATTCTTTGCAATTAAAGTGACACTGCAAAACATGGGTGATGCAATTCCTAAATGACATACGTTCCATCCATCATTATAAAAAAAACTATGAAGATCCTGTTTTGTAATTTCTATATCCAAAATTCCCTAAATGAGGCTGGTCTGGCTGGATAAGCATAGATATATGGTATCTCTCTCCTTCCAAGCATCTCTAAGCACATTCAGATTGCAGCAGAAAAATAAGCAGCTCAGTAAGACAAAACTCTATAACCAGAACTGACAAACATGTCATGATAATTTAAGGTGCATAGAACATTTTTATCTGTATACACCAACAGACATGTATAGAATTTCACAAGTGTAAGCTTTCTAGGTCATATATTAACCCCTTAATGACAATGGACATAAATGTATGTCATGGTGCCGTGGTACTTAACGCACCATGATGTACATTTACGCTCCGTCATGACCGCGAACACCGGAGCGGTGCTCTTTTCATACGCGGCTCATGTCATGCGTGGCAGGTCCCGGCCAGGGACCAGCCAGTAATGGCGGACATCTGCGCTCGCATGGATGTCCGCCATTAACCCCTCATTCGCCGTGATCAACACAGATCATGGCATCCGATCATCCAGCATGGCGGCCGGAGGTCCCCTCACCTGGCTCCGGCCATCTCCCAGAGTCTTCTGCTCTGGTCTGAGATCGAGCAGACCAGAGCAGAAGATCACCGATAATACTGATCAGTGCTATGTCCTATGCATAGCACTGAACAGAATTAGCAATCAAAGGATTGCTATAGATAGTCCCCTATTGGGACTATTAAAGAGTAAAAATGAAAGTAACAAAAGTAAAAAAAAAAAAAGGTAAAACAATGTAAAAAACCCCCTCCCCCAATTCCAATAGAAATTTAAAATGTCCTTTTTCCCCATTTTACCCCCATAAAGTGTAAAATAAATAAATAAATTAATACATATATTTGGTATCACCATGTGTGTAAATGTCCAAACTATTCAAATATAATGTTACTGATCCCGTACGGTGAACGGCATGAACGTTAAAAAAATAAAAATAAAAAAATAAAAAAAATGTAAGCTTTTTTGTCACATTTGATAAAAAAAAAATTATAAAAAAATTTATAAAAGTTTTATATACACAAATGTCATATCAATAAAAAGTACAGATCATGGCGCAAAAAAATTGCCCTCATACTGCTGCTTTTACAGAAAAATGAAAAAGTTATAGGTCATCAAAATAGAAGGATTTTAAACATACCAATTTGGTTCCAAAGTTTGCGATTTTTTTTAAGCGCAACAATAATAGAAAAGTATGTAATCATGGGTATTATTTTAATTGTATTGACCCACAGAATAAAGAACACATGTCATTTTTACTGTGAATTGTACAGCGTGAAAACGAAACCTTCCAAAACTTTCAAAATTGCGGTTTTCTTTTTAATTTCCCCACATAAATAGTATTTTTTTGGTTGCGCCATACATTGTATGGTAAAATGAGTGATGTCATTACACAGGACAACTGGTTGCACAAAAAACAAGCCCTCATACTAGTCTGTGGATGAAAATATAAAAGAGTTACGATTTTTAGAAGACAAGGAGGAAAAAATGAAAATGCAAAAATAAAATTGGCCTGGTCCGTAGGGTCAAAATGGGCTTGTCCTTAAGGAGTTAAAAGCATTGATAAACTACTGTAGAAATCCATGAGTCTACATTATAGATGCACATCATAACATTACCACAACACTACATGTGATATGGATGAAGAAACCTGATTCCTTTCCATGGTCTGTTTAAGACATGTCATTTAAAGGACGGAAGATTCCATCCAAATGTAAAATCTGAAAATAGCTGCAGTGCAGCATCTCCCAGAGGATCTTACTTATTCTAACTAAAGTCAATAGACAGTCCTTAAAGAAGGTTTATAGGAAGTATTGTATAGGAAGCTGAAATTGCTGGGAATAGCTCTTTTTATTTTCCTGGACATTTAGCACATCTAAATGTGAAATATGTCCATTTTAATACCTTATCTTAAATAGTTTTAAACCTGAAGCCGTCAACTTTAACCCCTTGGTGCAGCAGACAGTTTTTGACTTAATGACACAGCTCCATTTTTCAAATCTGACGGGACACTTTATATGGTAATAACTTTGAAATGCTTTTCCTTATCTTACTTATTCTGAGTGTTGTTTTCTTCATGACACAATGTACTTTATTTTATTGCTAAATTGTGTTGGATATGGTATCTGTTAGTCATAAAAGAAATAGAAAAAGTGGAAACAATTTAAATGGTCTGCTGGGGGGTGTAGGGTATGGGGAGTGTAGCTGTGTGGTAATTAAAGGGTGCTTGTAAACCCTTGATATTCGTGACGCCAGGGTGAGGGTTCCTCAATAACTTTTAATGAAGGTTTTCTGCAAGCTTCAATAATACAACAGTCTCTGAGCATAACAACAGCTTTCCTTGGAGATTGACTTCAGCATTAAGAGTCTTTTAGTACTATGCGTTGCTCCACTGTATTTAGGGGTTAGTTGCAGTCCAGTAGTCATGCTAGCATTAGCGGGGATTTAGATTTGAACTCACGGTTTTGGTTCCGCTGAGGCCAGAGGTTTTGAGGCCAAGCATGTCTTTGAAAGTTGCGTAGCACCGTCCTTTTCGTCCGGCATCCACGAGAGCAGCGATAATAGGACGCAGCTCCCTTATATGGGCAGGGGCTGGACTAATGCTAATTGGTCCATACTGATGTCAATCACCATTACAGAGATTTGTGGATAACACGTGACCCAAGGACCTCCTAAGGTCCTACAACGTGACCAAACGTCCTGCGACGCTGAACAAGGTAAGTTCTATACATTACTATAGAATATATATAATTATTAAATATATACATATACATTAACATTAGAGATAGCCTTTAGGTGAGGCGACTAGGGGCTGTCCCACCTGAGGAACCCTACGTGAACGTAGTTACTCTGACTTTGGGGACCTCTACACTAGGTACTGTATGCAATACTGTACCAGGAAACCACAGAAGGTTAAAGCAAATAGGATGATTAATTTATAAACTTTTTTTTATTGTAAGGATTTCTCCCTGGGGATAGCTCTGGGATCGTCCTTGACACCGCCACAGGACACGTTTCCACTTCAATCAGCAGGCAAACAACAGTACTTTATGCAAGTCCAGCCCATCTCCAGCTTTATTAGATTGGTTGCAAGATAAATAAAAACATAACACAGGAACAAACAAAACCCTAGATTGTCTAATCACTAACTACACAATCTAACATGCCCTGACTATCCACTGGTGGGCTTTTCCCGGCCAGTTAAACTTAAGCCTCCTGCAACCTTCTACTCACTGTTCACACACAGCATTTGCAACCTCTTGCGGTGTGTCTCGTCCACACTAACAGCTTGGGCTGTGTGTTCCTCACCAGGACCCCTGCCTCCCCAAAAAGCCACCTTGCTGTCTTCTGGGGAGTGCCCCAACTATTCTGTCTGACTTCCTTTTAAACACACTTCCCCTTTCCGCTACCTCATTAATTAGGCCACAGGTGGAGGTTTCAGGTCGAATCTTCACAAGCGGTATTATGTCCGGAATGACTCTGGATACAGCCTGGTGACAGTCCAATTCCACGTACAGAGGGATACCACCCACCATCAACTCACGGATTCTCACATCCATCTTTTCTGGCCTCCTGACCAGAGGATAATCAGGTGCAAAGACTTCCTCTTGCTGAGCTGCAGCCAATTTCATCAAGGTGCTCACCAAAGCATCCTTCTTGACGACAACCGGTTGCTTTCCACGTCGGTTGCTCCTAGTAATGGCATTTCGACGTCGAAACATCCTTGCAAAACAAACAACACAGCTTACTGCTGTAGCACTGCGCAGGTGGCCCGTCCACCTGCCTCCTCACATGAGAGAGCGCTCACTCGCTTGATGCGATCCGTTGCCCCTAGCAACGCTTTCACCTCTGGCTCAGTCCTGCTCTTGTAGTCCACAGCTGGGCTTGTCCCACTTGCAACATGCAGGGCGGGTTGCTCTTACCAACATACTGCCCGCATCCTCCACCAATTGTAAGGATCTCTCCCTGGGGATGGCTCTGGGATCGTCCTTGACACAGCCACAGGACACGTTTCCACTTCAATCAGCAGGCAAACAACATTACTTTATTCAAGTCCAGCCCCTCGCCAGCTTTATTAGATAGGTTGCAGGATAAATAAAAACATAACACAGGAACAAACAAAACCCTAAACCGTCTAGTCACTAACTACACAATCCAGCATAGTCTGATTATCCACTGGTGGGATTTTCCCAGCCAGGTAAACTTATGCCTCCTGTAACCTTCTACTCACTGTTAACACACAGCGTTTGCAACCTCTTGCTGTGCGTCTCGTCCACACTTCACCATTGGGGCCACTCACAGCTCAGGCTGTATGTTCCTCACCAGGACCCTTGCCTCCCCCCAAAGCCACCTTGCTGTTTTATGGGGAGAGTTCCAACTATTCTGTCTGTCTTCCTTTTTATTACGGTGGTTCTGTAGTTTAGATTTTTCATATGTATCCTTAGCATGCAACTTGATTTCAACACATATCTCAGGGATCACAGAGCACATAGTGAATTGTGGAGCCTCCTTTTTTTTGGATGTTTTTTATATTTCAGGTTTGTACATGCATTGAGTTGGAAAAGTATAACTGAATGAAGAGAACCTTTAAGCAACCCCAAAAAATTAGAATTCAATTATCATTAAATAGCTCAGAGCACCCTGATCACACCTTTATTTTTTACAGTTCTGTGATACACTCTTCCCTTTGACAATTCAGGAAATCATTCAAATGGGAGGTGGCAGAAGCATGGAGTGGTGGCAGCATGAGGAGACCATATTGTGGCTGAATGACACATCCTGGAGATGGAAGAAGCATGAGTAGACCATATGGTGGCTGAATGACACAGCCTGGAGGTGGAGGAAGCATGAGGAGACCATAAAGTGGCTGAATGACACATCTTGGAGGTGGCGGCAGCAGGTGGAGACCATATAGTGGCTGAATGACACAGCCTGGAAGTGGCAGAAGCATTAGGAGACTATGTATTGGCTTAATGACAGCCTGGAGGTGGCGGAAACATGATTAGACCATATAGTGGCTGAATCACAGCCTGGAGATGGCGGAAGCATGAGTAGACAATCTTGTGGCTGAATGACACAGCCTGGAGGTGGCGGCAGCATGAGGAGACCATATAGTGGCTGAATGACACTGCTTGGAGGTGGCAGAAGCATGAGCAGACCATATTGTGGCTGAATGACACAGCCTGGAGGTGGCAGAAGCATGAGGAGACCATATAGTGGCTGAATGACACAGCATGGAGGTGACGGAAGCATGAGGAGACCATGTAGTGGCTGAATGACACAGCGTGGAGGTGGTGACAGCATGAGGAGACCATATAGTGGCTGAATGACACAGCATGGAGGTGGTGACAGCATGAGGAGACCATATAGTGGCTGAATGACACTGCTTGGAGGTGGCAGAAGCATGAGTAGACCATATTGTGGCTGAATGACACAGCCTGGAGGTGGCAGAAGCATGAGGAGACCATATAGTGGCTGAATGACACAGCGTGAAGGTGACGGAAGCATGAGGAGACCATGTAGTGGCTGAATGACACAGCGTGGAGGTGGTGACAGCATGAGGAGACCATATAGTGGCTGAATGACACTGCTTGGAGGTGGCAGAAGCATGAGGAGACCATATTGTGGCTAAATGACACAGCGTGGAGGTGACGGAAGCATGAGGAGACCATGTAGTGGCTGAATGACACAGCGTGGAGGTGGTGACAGCATGAGGAGACCATATAGTGGCTGAATGACACAGATTGAAGGTGACAGAAGCATTAAAAGACCGTATAGTGGCTAAAGGACAAGGCCTTGGTGAGGAGACCATATAGTGGGTGAATGACACAGTGTGGAGATGGCAGCAGAATGAAAAGGCCATATAGTGGCTGAATGACACACCGTGGAGGTGGTGGCAGCATGAGGAGACCATATATTGGCTGAATGACACAGCTTGGAGGTGACGGCAGCATGAGGAGTCCATATAGTGGCTGAATGACACTGCTTGGAGGTGTCAGAAGCATGAGTAGACCATATAGTGGCAGAATGACGCTGCTTGGAGGTGGCAGAAGCATGAGTAGACCATATTGTGGCTGAATGACACAGCCTGGAGGTGGCGGAAGCATGTGGAGACCATTTAGCGGCTGAATGACACAGCCTGGAGGTGGCATCTGAGAGGAAAACATAGGGTGGCAGGATGACAGCTTGGAGCTGGCATTAGCATGAGGAGAACGTAAGAAGGCAGAATGACACAGGCTGGAGGTAGCATAAGCTTGTGGTCTGATGCAGAGGAATTTCTGTAACTGGGGAGCAGCACCTTAAATATGATTTGCACTATCCATATTTGTGAAGTGTTGGTGTGGCACCATGGTCAATCTACTCAGGCATTGGTGGGTGGAAATACTGTCTGATCCATGCCTGATTCCTCCTGTCAAATGTCAGTCTCTCCCCATTTTTGGAGAAACGAGTTCTCCTTGGGGGTTACTATGGCCCCTGCCACACTAAACACCCGTTCTGATGGCACACTACTGGCCAGCCAGGACAGCTTTTCCAGGGCAAACTCTGCTAGTTGCGACCACAAATCAAGTTTGGCTGCCCAGAAATCCAGCGGATCTTCAAAGTCTGTTGGCACTGTAATGTCAAGGTATGCCACCACCTGCTGGTTCAGGTCCTGCTCCAGGTCTACCTGCTGCTGATGAGTTGCTTCACTATGCGGGTAAAGGAAGCTACTCATCAGTGACTTTAGACTCAGGCTTCTGCTGATGGAGCTGGTACTGCTCCTGCCGCCCCTTCCCTCCCCAGCAGCCATGTGGAACGTGGGAGCAGAGGGCTCCCCGAATCAGACCTGAAAGAGGATGGATGATGGTGCAGATAGGCATCGGCCAACTGACTAAGTAATATGTCTCTGTAATAGGTCAGTTTGTCCTACCTCTCAGTGGGTGTAAAAAAGGCCCCCATTTTGTGCCGGTAGCGAGAGTCCAACAAGGTGGAAAGCCAATAGTCATCCTTCTGCTGGATGGTGACATTTCAGCAGTCACTACGCAAGCAAGAGAGCATGCATTGTGCCATTTGTGCTAGTGACTCGGAGGGACTCCCTGCCTCCATCTCCACTCCATACTGCCAAAGTGTGTCTAGGTCCTCTGTCTCGTCTTCCTCATTAGTGTTGAGCGGCATAGGCCATATTCGAATTCGCGAATATATGGACGAATATTCGGCATATATTCGCGAATATTCGTAATATTCTCGTTTTATTTTCGCATAAGCGAAAAATTCGTGAATGTGAAAATTAACATATGCGAAAATTAGCATATACAAAATTAGCATAAGCGAAAATTCGCATATGCGGAAATTAGCATATGCAAATTTTTGCATATGCGAAAATGCGCACATCAGTCTCACACAGTAGTATTAGAGTCATCTTTACACCACACAAGCTGGAAGCAGAGAGGGATGATCACTGTGATGTGTACTGTGAAAAAAAAAAAAAAACTAATATTCGTAATTACGAATATATAGTGCTGTATTCGCAAATATTTGCGAATATGCGATATTCGCGAATAAAATTCACGAGCAACACTATTCCTCATCACCCTGTAGCTTTAAAGGCTGCTCCTCCTCTCCTGTCAGATGACTATAAAAACCACCCATTTTGTGAAAGCTTGCCTGTGCTCCACTGTCCTTCAACTCCTCTTCCAGTCCAACCCCCACAGGGCTCATTTGGCCGTGAGATGTAGGGGACAAGTCTCCAGTGCCCTGACCAGCCATCGTTTCCACCATTTGTTGTAGGAAATGAAGCAGTGGAATGACGTTGTTCATCCTGTTATCCTGGCGACTGACTAATAATGGGGCTTCCTTAAAGGACTTGATCAAACGGCAGGTGTCACTTATGAGCTGCCACTAGTTCACATATAAGTTACATTGTTAGTATGATTTGCAGAAGGGCAGTAACACTTCAGGAACTGCTTGACAACAAGATTGAACACCTGTGCCATGCAGGGCACATGGCTCCGGCTTCCTTGACACAGCGTGACACAAGATGTTCTTCCCGTTGGCAGTCACCATGGTTCCCATTTCCAGTTTTCATGGAGTAAGCCATGATTCGATTTCTTGAAGAATCACTTTTAGCAGTTCCTCCCCTGTGTGACTCCATTCACCATTGCAAACCATGTGAAGAACAGTGTGACACCGCCGTGCCCTGCACACATCGTATGTTGGAGGGGCACTGAGTCTTGTCAGTGCAGTGGAGGCTGAGGACATGGTGGAGGATGAGCAGGCAGAGTCGCACACTGTCGCATGACCAATGGCCTAAGACCATGGAGGCGGAAGCAGCGTGACCTGTCCAAGTTGCTGTTGTGGCTGTGCAGGAACCAAATTCCCCCAATGGGCCATAAAGGACAGTTACAGCTCCACACGTTGGCAATGCCGTGTACATTTGGACACACCGACAAGCTCAAGGACTGTCCCACCTTCTGTTCCACAAAATTGTGCAGGGCTGGTACTGCCTTTTTCGCAAATAAATGACGGCTTGGGACTCTCCACCTCAACTTGGCACAAGCCATCAGTTGAAAGTTACAGAGTCCACCACTTAAAAAGGGAGGTATTGCAGCACCAGCAACTTGGACAGGAGCACATTCAGTTTCTGCGCCATTGGATGAGTGGGCGCATAGGATTGCTGGTGGAATGACTGACTCGAAATAGGAGGAGCAGGAGCATCTGGACCGACAGAAGATGGGTATGACAGACAGCTCCCTTCGGCTGAGGTGATGGAGCCTTGGCTGGCTGAAACAGGTAGCCACTGGGTGATGCAGCAGGCTGGACAACCGCATTTGAGCCATGGTTCTTTCAGGTCGCTTTATAATGATGATGCATATGTTCACACAAGGCTGTGGTGCCAGCATTGGGACCCTGGCCACACTTCACCTTCTGCCGACACTTCTTGCATGTGGCCATGTTAACCTCCTCCAGATTCTTTATGAAAAACTGCCACACCGCCGAGTAGCTGATTTTCCCTACAACAGTCCACACCTGCTATTGCCGCCGACTCCAGAAACCCCTGTTCCCCTACCTCCCAGGAAGGTAGGCTGTCACAAAGCAGGTGGTCTACCCCTGGGCACGTTTGGCTCCAGACTTTCCACTTCTGCCACCATGCTGACTCCTAACCATACTACCACCTTCCTGACTCAGCTGCTGCCTCACGAGCAACCTGCAACCCTCTTCTCTTGATGATGATGTAGCCCCTTCTGTACCAAGTGAGATTGGCTTCATCACCATCGAGTTGTGTCTGCACGTCACTGATGTCCTCCTCAATTTCCTCAACAGTGTCATCTGCAGGAGCCTGAACGCTCCCAACACCACCTCCTATGCAACTCTCCTCATCACTACTTGCCCGCCTAGCAGAGCAAGCGGCGGATGTCTCCTCCAGTTCTTGACTGGGCAGTAGCTGCTAACTGTCCTCTTGTAGATCGTCCTCACTAAATAGTGGAGCTGAACCCACAGCATACAATACTTCTGTGGGGGAGGGAACAGAATAGGAAAAACGCAATTGGAGGACAGGGAATTATCTCGGTCCATGCCAACTGAGGGTTGTGTCTGAGGAACCCACCGACTGTTGACTGGGTGACTGGGGGTGTCAGATGTCACTTGTGATGAAGTGGATGATCGTGTTAACCAGTCAATGATGGCAGATGGGTTGCTGGTCGAGACATGACCGCTAGCTGATACCGAAAGCTCAGGCCACTCACTGACACTCCTGTTGCCACTTGCCCCTAGTCTGCTTCGACCTCTGCCTGCGCCTGATGAATTTAGGCTTCTGCCGCTCCTCTGTGCACGCCCTGGCACTTCTTGCTTGACATACTTACACACCAGCTGAGTGCGTATATGTTACACTTATGAGAGGAGGACTATACGCTGCACTACGCTTAAAACTGTATTTGGCTACAAAAGCAGGTATGTAGATTTGGCTGGCCTTCCAGAGTAACTAGGCCCTTATGACTTTAACAGGAACAAAATCGTACATCACGTAGGTGTGCGTACAGTTTACACTTATGAGAGGAGGACAATATGCTCTGCTTAAAACTGTATTAGGCTACAAAAACAAGTGTGTAGCTTTGGCTGGCCTTTCACAGTAACTAGGCCAAAATTAGTTTGACAGGAAAAAAAATCATACACCACCTATGTACGCACAAGTTACACTTATTAGAGGACAATACGCTCCACTACACAACCTGTATTAGGCACTAAAAGCAGGTGACTGACTATGGCTTTTAGTGCACTGCTCACTCTAACTGGCCTCTATTAGCTTTATAGTTGTTGTACACCCCAATGCAGCAGTACAGAATCGTTGTGTAGTACACCTAAAAGTGTTCTTTCTCTCTCTCTCTCTCTCCCTTCCCTGTGAGTGCTTTTCTGCAGTGATTTGGGCTTGTGGTGAATTGCTGCTGTGAAGCTTTTTTTCTGTGCAACACACACACTGCTCTCTCTGTGCAATAAAACGCTCTCTGTGCAATAAAATGCTGAAATAGAAGGCTGCAGCAATGGCTGCTGATTTTATAGGGCTGTGACATCTGGCTAGCTGACTGCTGATAGGCTGCATGCTGCATGTGATTCAGGTTGATCCCACCTTCTCACCTTCCCAGAGTTCCTTGCCCCATGTCCTTACATGTGGAGCCGCCATTTTAGATGTGCTGGGGCCTGGACCCCACTAAATGGAGTTTAATGAAGCAATTAGTTTTATCGAATTGCGGCGATATTTGGATTTATTACGAATCACATTTTTCATGAAATTCGTAACAAATTCGGATTCGTCAGATTCGATTCGCTCATTCCGATATATATATATATATATATATATATATATGTATCTATTGGAATACATTTAGTAGTATAGTTATTTAGTCTTCATTTGAAGATCTCCTGTTCATCATCTGTGCCATTGTTTGAAAACAGCTGTTTTAACCCCTTAACGACGCAGGACGTATATTTACGTCCTGCGCCGGCTCCCGCGATATGAAGTGGGATCGCGCCGCGATCCCGCATCATATCGCGTCGGTCCCGGCGCTAATCAATGGCCGGGACCCGCGGCTAATACCACACATCGCCGATCGCGGCGATGTGCGGTATTAACCCTTTAGAAGCGGCAGTCAAAGCTGACCGCCGCTTCTAAAGTGAAACTGAAAGTGACCCAGCTGCTCAGTCGGGCTGTTTGGGACCGCCGCGGTGAAATCGCGGCGTCCCGAACAGCTGATCGGACACCGGGAGGGCCCTTACCTGCCTCCCCGGTGTCCGATCGGCGAATGACTGCTCCGTGCGCGCCGATAATGCTGATCACAGGCGTGTTAATACACTCCAGTGATCAGCATAGGAGATCAGTGTGTGCAGTGTTATAGGTCCCTATGGGACCTATAACACGGCAAAAAAAATGTAAAAAAAAAGTGTTAATAAAGGTCATTTAACCCCTTCCCTAATAAAAGTTTGAATCACCCCCCTTTTCCCATAAAAAAAATAAAACAGTGTAAAAAAAAATAAAAATAAACATATGTGGTATCGCCGCGTGCGTAAATGTCCGAACTATAAAAATATATCATTAATTAAGCCGTACGGTCAATGGCGTACGTGCAAAAAAATTCCAAAGTCCAAAAAAGCGTATTTTGGTCACTTTTTATACCATTAAAAAATGAATAAAAAGTGATCAAAAAGTCCGGTCAAAACAAAAATCATACCGATAAAAACTTCAGATCACGGCGCAAAAAATGAGTCCTCATACCGCATCGTACGTGGAAAAATAAAAAAGTTATAGGGGTCAGAAAATGACATTTTTAAACGTATAAATTTTCCTGCATGTAGTTATGATTTTTTCCAGAAGTGCGACAAAATCAAACCTATATAAGTAGGGTATCATTTTAACCATATGGACCTACAGAATAATGATAAGGTGTAATTTTTACCGAAATATGCACTGCGTAGAAACGGAAGCCCCCAAAAGTTACAAAATGGCGTTTTTTTCCGATTTTGTCGCACAATGATTTTTTTCCATTTCGCTGTGCATTTTTGGGTAAAATGACTAATGTTACTGCAAAGTAGAATTGGCGACGCAAAAAATAAGCCATAATATGGATTTTTAGGTGGAAAATTGAAAGGGTTATGATTTTTAAAAGGTAAGGAGGAAAAAACGAAAGTGCAAAAACGGAAAAACCCTGAGGACAAGAGTTGCTTTTCAGGACATAGACTTAAAGGGGTTGTGCGCTGCCCTGGCTTTCGGAGCTCCGCACGCGGCATCCGGAAGTTCATTACTCCGAACTCTGTGTGCTTCCGCCCCCTCCACCAAAGTCTATGGGAAGGGGGCGTGACAGTGGTCGCGCCCCCTTCCCATAGACTTTCGTTGAGGGGGCTGGCGTGACATCAAGAGGGGGCCGCACACAGCGTTCGGAGTAATGAACTTCCGGACGCTGCGTGCGGAGCTCCGAAAGCCAGGGCAGCGCACAACCCCTTTAAGTCTATGTCCTGAAAAGCAACTCTTGTCCCAGGGAAATGGAATCTGGTGAACACGGAGTCGATCCGAACTTTAGGATTTTTACAGCTCGACGAACTCTCGAGCTTTTACCAGTTCGGCTTTCATGAGCCACTAAATTGCATGAAAAACCGTGAAAGCATGTTTTTTTGCCAGACAGAAGTAGCAGGGCCGGCAAGAGGCAGTGAGATGACGTAGGGAAAGCAACAGATCGCATGATAACCTAGGTCTATCATGTGATTGGCTCCTTTCATGTGTCAATTAGCACAAAGGCCAATAGGATGCAGCAACGGACAGTGACGTCACCCACAGCGTTCAGAGCGACCGAACTACTGCAGAAAACAGGAGAGGCAGTAACAGGGACAGCTAGTGTTTAGAAAGAGAGAGATACAGACAAGAAAGAGAGAAGAAATAGGGACAGATAGTGATTACAAAGGTAGAGAGAAATACAGATTAGAAATAGGGACCATGTGTGTGTTTGAACAGGATTCAATCCCATCCTAGAATCCTATAGGGGCTCCTATACAACAAAAAAGCTTAATCACAGTAGAAGGACACCTAGGAAATAGTGATCATAATATAATACATTATATCTTGTTCTTCAATAAGGGAATCTTGCGAGGGGCCACAAAAACAATGAAATTTAGGAAGGGAAAGTTTGATCAACTCAGAGTAGCCCTTAACAGTATAAAATGGGATAATGTCCTCAAAAACAAGAATACTGACATTAAATGTAAGACTTTTAAAAATATCTTAAGTTCTCACTGTAAGATGTATATACATTATGGGAATAAAAGGTTCAGGAATAAAAGAAAACCAATATGGATGAATAAAAATGTTGAGGGGGCAATAAATGACAAAAATAAAGCATTTAAACTACTAAAACAGGGACGACCGTGAGGAAGCATTAAAAAGCTATAGAGAAAAATGCAAAATGTGAAAAAAAACGGATAAAAGCCACAAAAATAGAGACAGAGAGACTCATTGCCAAAGAGAGTAAAACTAACCCCAAAATGTTCTTTAACTATATAAATAGCAAAAAGGTTAAACATGAAAGTGTTGGCCCTTTAAAAAATGATAAAGAAGAAATTATAAACGGGGATCAGGAAAAAGCAAAGGAAATGCCAGGTGAAATACAGGGAGATAAGGTATACGCCCCTGTACAGGTCACCTGTCTAAGCAAGGGAGTATTATAGGTCACCTGTCTAACCTAGGAAGAAGTACAGTGCCGCCTACAAAAAATCTAAATAGACAAATCACCAGGTCCAGATGGCATTCACCTCCGTGTTCTAAAGCAATTAAAGGGGTATTCCAGGCAATATATATATATATATATATAATTATCATACAAAGCAGCACCTCCTCGTATCCAGGTGATTGGGTGCAAGCCCTTGAACCTCGGTGCTCCGGTCCTCTTTAGATATAAATGGATATAGGCAGCACACCAAAATGGGTGAAAAAAGTAAGTGCTTTTATTCCAGGGAAAATTGACAACGTTTCAGCGATCTCTCACCGCCATTTTCAAGTGATTTACAAGTGATACAAGCGGGGTTAAATACCTCCCCAAATCAGTGACATCATCAACATTTACATATCATGTGACATCTGACATGTTATAAACAAAGTATAAACTATACAAACCAATAAATATAAACATGATCAATTTAGTGTATTCTATACTGTGGTACAAAGTGTATACATCTCTGTATTCCGATCGCCAATCATTTATCGGATCGGGTTGTGATATAAATGTACAATTACAACAGTGATCGTGTAAACAAAACAAGTAAAAAAGGGGTTAAAAGACGTTACCCAATCAAGCAAACCCGTTTGTTTTAGCCGGCCTCTTCGCAAACGCGCCATGATCCGCAGACCCGAGTCCACATGGGACGCCGGGATTTACTTCCGGTGTAACCGGAGTTCAACCAATCATAGTAACGGCGTCCCTGGTAGTCATAGAGACCTCCCGACCTGTCAGGTAAACAATTACTTGCGCATCGCGGCCAAGCTCCGTGGCTCTCAGCGCATGCTCAGTGTATATATCGGTGTTCACAAGCGCCATATTAATTCAGGGCAAATAGATATTAGGTTATGTAGCGAACTGCTGGCAAAGCACTTCACTCAATTGACAAATGTATAGTAGGAATCATATAATTCCAATATTGTAACCCTGCACACATGCTAGAAAACAATCAAGGGACCTGGACACTTGCCCTCTGTTATGTACCGCACGGATCTGGGTGCGACTTATGGAATCCATAGGGTCCCAAAGTACGCTTCTCCCTACCAGATTGGTAAAAGCCTCACCTTCTGGCTGTTAGGATACTTCACCAGACCGTTCTTGTCAATACAGAGGTGTCCAACGGCAACCCATCATATACGTGACAATCATACCAGGGCACAACATTAGTAGTAGATCAATTAAAGAACATAAGGGGTATATGTCTTACAGTATCGATATAAGTATAGGGGCGCCGTCACTATACTGGTGAAATTTAAACAAATATAGAAAATAAGTAAAAATTGAAAATTATAGATAAAAATTATATACAAAAAAAATGCGGATCCGTGTTGAGGTACTCGGTTCTTTTCTCAGGGTTGCTTGATTTTAACGTCGATAATCAATACTTCAAGATTTCTGAAATTTAAGACGACAAGTATTAGTAAATAATATCACTTGTAGAATACATAACCACACTGAACATAACCTTACACTGGGACTCTACAACAATTATCTCATCATCATCCTTGGCGTAACTACAAATTCTACGTTCAGACCATTTGGTTTAAGGGAATTGAGGTCATATATCCACCTCAATTCTCTTTTCTGTAGTGCGGCGACCCTATCCCCACCTCTCCTTAGCGGTGGAATATGATCTACCACCATACATTTTAAATCCTGTTCTCGATGTCCCGCTTCCAAAAAATGCTTGGACACCGGTAAATCGACTCTCCCTTTGCGTATAGAGTATCTATGTTGATTCAATCTTACTTTGAACTCACATTTTGTCTCTCCAATATAAATAAACCCACAGGGACACCACAGAATATAGACCACAAAATCACTCTCACAATTAAGATAGAATTTTATAGGATAAGCTTTGCCTGTCTGGGGGTGCGTGAATGTATTTCCCCTCTGCACATACCTACAATTCACGCACCTCCTACAGGGAAAGCATCCCTTTGCCTGTACCGAAACATATTTCTGTGTTTGAATTTGTTTAGACACATCCGCCCTTACTAGCTCATCCTTCAAATTTCTGGCCCTACGATAGGACATGAGGGGCATTTCCCTAAATTCAGGAATATTTGGAAAACTTCCACTGATCAAGTGCCAATGTTTTTTTAATTTTTGGGCAATCTGTCCTGATACTTCATTAAAGGTAGAAATAAATGGAATACGTGTTGTCTGATCTCTTTTAGTTCTAGATTTCCTCAGTCCCCTCCTTTCCTCATAAAGCCTCTGTTTCTGTCTATTAACCAGAGTGGAGGGATAACCTCTGGTCATAAATTGGGTTGCCATTTTATTTACTGCCTGATCCAATTTCTCACTACTGTCAACAATTCTGCTGGCACGTAGAAATTGGCTGTATGGTAGTGACTCAATCATCTGTCTCGGGTGGCACGAATTGAATTGTAGCAGGGTATTACAGTCTGTGGGCTTATAATATATGTCTGTAGAGAGTCTATGATTTACAATAGAGACTTCTGTGTCCAAAAATTGTACCTTATCCTGTGAATAGGTCAGGGTAAACTGTAAGTCCCTGTCAACACTGTTAAGGTATGTTTGGAATTCCACTAATTCCTCACCCGTGCCATCCCAGATCAAAAAAATATCATCTATGTAGCGCCACCACCCCAGGATCTTCCTGGAGTGGTGGGCTACATAGACGTGGCTTTCCTCGAACTCTCTCATCACTATGTTCGCATACGTGGGCGCCATGTTGCTGCCCATGGCAGTCCCACGTAGTTGGACATAGTATTTTTCATCAAAAAGAAAATAATTATTCTGTAGTACAAACAGTAATAGATCTAAAATAAAGTCAATTTGTTTCACATCAAAATGTGCCTCCACCAGTGTCTTTTTAATGGCTCTTACTCCCCTCTCATGCTGGATTGATGTGTACAAACTAACAATGTCAAAACTGGCAATTATGGCATTGGTAGGTACAACAATTTGTGAGATTTTTGATAAAAAATCACCAGTATCACGTAGATATGATTGTGCTTCCACAGCAAATTGTCGTAAAATTTTGTCCAAAAAGATCGATACATTGTTAGATACTGACCCCCTGCCGGAGACTATGGGCCTACCAGGAGGATCCTGTAGGCTTTTGTGTATCTTCGGCAGGAGGTACAGTAAAGGAGTAACCGGGAAATCAATTACAAGAAATTCACTTAATTTATTATCAATGAGGCCCTGCTCGAGTGCATCAGTGATGATTCCCTGTAGTTTGTCCATTATCTGTCGTTTGGGGTCTCTGGGCAGCATTTTGTATACATCTGGGTCCCCCAGCTGTCTATGTGCCTCACTAAGATAGGTACTCCGGTCCATGATCACAACCCCGCCGCCCTTGTCCGCCGGCTTGATAATGAGGTTGTGATCATGGACCAGTTCCTGCATAGCTAGTAATTCGGTATGTGTTAAGTTAGGATGTTTAAGTTTAGTCTGTTGTTCTTTAATCATAGTAAATTCTCTCCTCATACACTCCATAAATGTAGTGACCGCAGGGGATTCTACAGTAGGCTGAAATTTGCTAGGAATATGTACATCCAATTTTTTAAAAACAAAATCAGCACTATCACCAATAGTGGTAGGAACAACCATATCAGATTTGTGTTGTGCAAACCAGATCTTAAGCTTTACTCTCCGAACAAACTGAATGAGGTCCAACTCTAGTTGGAACCAATCATTCAGTCTGTTCGGGCAAAAATTTTGTCCCTTTGTCAATAAGGATACTTGTTCATCAGATAAATTATAGGAAGAGATATTTACCACAGTTTTATTGTCCATGATTTCTACTTTTTCTTCTGTGTTGTTTGGCCTTGATTCCGTGTATTCCTCTGCGGTTTTCTTACGGGTGCGGTCGTGTCTACTGCCTCCCCTTCTCCGTCTACTGGAGAGGCTCCGGACTCTAAAAAAGGTTGTTTATTCTCTGGTTGCTCCTTACTACTTGTGGCAGGTCTTTTTGGGCGTTCCATCTCTCCATCCAAGTACTCAGGTGAATTCACTTTCCTATTAAATCTCCTTGTGTTGTGGATAATTCTATCCCACGAATATACTCTGTTGTTGGAATAGTCCTGGTTATCCCTGAACCATTTCCTCCGTTTAATTTCTTCGATAGTGTTCCTTTGCTTTACCAAAAAGTTGCTCTGTTTTTCCAAAAATTTATTGTACTCCTCCAAGTCAAAGCAGTTTTTTAGAGTATTTTCCAACTCCATAACTTTGGTTTGGGTCATTGCTAAGTCCCTTTGTAGAAATTCCACATTTAGCAAAATGAGATCAAGTGAATATTTATTCGATATGGCTTCATACCGGGCCCTATATTCAGGGTCATTAACAAAGGAATTCCCATTCGGTTGTATGCGCATACCTTTAGGTATCCTACGTGACCGGTGATATTCCGACATTGTAGTGACATGTAATTCAAGTCCCAAAGATTTTTTTGTTGCTGTTTCATACATTCTGCGGAGGTCCGGTTTAGATGGGTTATGAAGAAATGATGCATCATTTGTTGTGTTGCCCAGTATTCGGTCTGCGTCTAGTGTGGAATATGAAAAAACATCCGAGGAATATGGATGAGTAGCCATACCAGTATGGTTGCTGTTAGAAATGTCCATGAAAATTGTTGCTCTTGGTTAGTGGAGTGCTCGCTTGTTCACCCACAAACAATAATTATCATACAAAGCAGCACCTCCTCGTATCCAGGTGATTGGGTGCAAGCCCTTGAACCTCGGTGCTCCGGTCCTCTTTAGATATAAATGGATATAGGCAGCACACCAAAATGGGTGAAAAAAGTAAGTGCTTTTATTCCAGGGAAAATTGACAACGTTTCAGCGATCTCTCACCGCCATTTTCAAGTGATTTACAAGTGATACAAGCGGGGTTAAATACCTCCCCAAATCAGTGACATCATCAACATTTACATATCATGTGACATCTGACATGTTATAAACAAAGTATAAACTATACAAACCAATAAATATAAACATGATCAATTTAGTGTATTCTATACTGTGGTACAAAGTGTATACATATCTGTATTCCGATCGCCAATCATTTTCACCAGTATAGTGACGGCGCCCCTATACTTATATCGATACTGTAAGACATATACCCCTTATGTTCTTTAATTGATCTACTACTAATGTTGTGCCCTGGTATGATTGTCACGTATATGATGGGTTGCCGTTGGACACCTCTGTATTGACAAGAACGGTCTGGTGAAGTATCCTAACAGCCAGAAGGTGAGGCTTTTACCAATCTGGTAGGGAGAAGCGTACTTTGGGACCCTATGGATTCCATAAGTCGCACCCAGATCCGTGCGGTACATAACAGAGGGCAAGTGTCCAGGTCCCTTGATTGTTTTCTAGCATGTGTGCAGGGTTACAATATTGGAATTATATGATTCCTACTATACATTTGTCAATTGAGTGAAGTGCTTTGCCAGCAGTTCGCTACATAACCTAATATCTATTTGCCCTGAATTAATATGGCGCTTGTGAACACCGATATATACACTGAGCATGCGCTGAGAGCCACGGAGCTTGGCCGCGATGCGCAAGTAATTGTTTACCTGACAGGTCGGGAGGTCTCTATGACTACCAGGGACGCCGTTACTATGATTGGTTGAACTCCGGTTACACCGGAAGTAGATCCCGGCGTCCCATGTGGACTCGGGTCTGCGGATCATGGCGCGTTTGCGAAGAGGCCGGCTAAAACAAACGGGTTTGCTTGATTGGGTAACGTCTTTTAACCCCTTTTTTACTTGTTTTGTTTACACGATCACTGTTGTAATTGTACATTTATATCACAACCCGATCCGATAAATGATTGGCGATCGGAATACAGAGATGTATACACTTTGTACCACAGTATAGAATACACTAAATTGATCATGTTTATATTTATTGGTTTGTATAGTTTATACTTTGTTTATAACATGTCAGATGTCACATGATATGTAAATGTTGATGATGTCACTGATTTGGGGAGGTATTTAACCCCGCTTGTATCACTTGTAAATCACTTGAAAATGGCGGTGAGAGATCGCTGAAACGTTGTCAATTTTCCCTGGAATAAAAGCACTTACTTTTTTCACCCATTTTGGTGTGCTGCCTATATCCATTTATATATATATATATATATATATATATATATATATATATATATATCAACTGGCTCCGGAAAGTTAAAAGTTAAACAGATTTGTAAATTACTTCTATTAAAAAATCTTAATCCTTCCAATAGCTATTAGCTTCTGAAGTTTTCTGTCTAACTGCTCAATGATTATGTCACGTCCCGGGAGCTGTGCATGATGGGAGAATATCCCCATTGGAACTGCACAGCTCCCGGGACGTGAGTCATCAGAGAGCAGTTAGACAGAAAACAACAACTCAACTTCAGAAGCTAATAACTATTGGAAGGATTTAGATTTTTTAATAGAAGTAATTTACAAATTTGTTTAACTTTCCGGAGCCAGTTGATATATATAAAAAAGTTTTGGCCTGGAATACCCCTTTAAGTAATGAAATAGACAGACCCCTATTTATAATATTTTGGGACTCTATAGTGACAGGGACTGTTCTCCAGGACTGGCTCATGGCAAATGTAGTGCCAATATTTAAAAAGGGGTCAAAAGGTGACCCCGGGAATTAAAGGCCTGTTAGTTTAACCTCGGTTGTATGTAAATAGTTTGAGGGGTTTCTAAGAGATGCTATTTTGGAGTATCTTGATAAAAATAAATGTATGACTCCATATCAGCATGGCTTTATGAGGGATCGGTCCTTTCAAACTAACCTGCTTTTATGCGGAGGTGAGCTCCAGATTGGACCAGGGGGAATCGCTGGATGCCATATATCTGGATTTTTCCAAAGCATTTGATACGGTGCCTTATAAAAGATTGGTGCATAAAATGAGAAGGATGGGGCTGGGGGAGAATGAGTGTAAGTGGGTAAGTAACTGGCTCAGTGATAGGAAACAGAGGGTGGTTATTAATGGTACTTATTTTGATTGGGTGACTGTTACTAATGGGGTACCACAGGGGTCAGTCTTGGGTCCTGTTCTATTTAATAGATTCGTTAGTGACCTTGTAGAGGGGTTGAATAGTAAAGTAGCAATCTTTGCAGATGATACTAAACTCTGTAAAGTGGTAAACACTATAGAGGACAGTGCACTGTTACAAATGGATCTGGATAGGTTGGAGGTTTGGGCTGAGAAGTGGCAGATGAGGTTCAACACTGATAAATGTAAGGTAATACACATGGGGAAGAATAATCCGGGGTGGGGTTATCTATTAAATGGGAGCATACCAGGACGACTGATGTGGAAAAGAACTTAGGAGTCTTAGTTAACAGTAAATTTAGCTGTAGTGACCAGTGTCGGGCAGCTGCGGCCAAGGCAAATAAAATCATGGGGTGCATCAATAGGGGCATAGATGCCCACGACAAGGAAATAATTCTACCATTGCAAAAATCGCTAGTCAGACCACACATAAAATACTTTGTACAGTACTGGGCATCAGTGTACAAGAAAGATATGGTGGAGCTGGAGAGGGTTCAAAGATGGGCAACCAGAGTAATACAGGGAATGGGAGGACTACAGTACACAGAAAGATTATCAGAATTGGGGTTATTTAGTTTAGAAAAAAGAAGGCTAAGGGGCAAACTAATAACTATGTATAAATATATCAGGGGGCAGTACAGAGATCTATCCCATGATCTATTTATACCCAGGACTGTATCTATAACAAGTCAGCATCCTCTACGTCTAGAGGAAAGAAGGTTCCTACACCAGCACAGACGGGGGTTCTTTACTGTAAGAGCAGTGAGACTATGGAACTCTCTGCCAGAGGAGGTGGTCATGGGGAACTCTGTAAAATAATTCAAAAGGGGTCTGGATGCATTTTTGGAGAGTAATAACATTGATGGTTATGTATACTAGATTTATAGGGACAGAACATTGATCCAGGGATTTATTCTGTCTGCCATATTGGAGTCGGGAAGGAATTTTTACCTCTAGTATGAGTTTTTTTTTTTTTTACCTTCCTCTGGGTCAACTCAATAGGGACTAATTAGGGATATAGGTTGAACTTGATGGACTTTGGTCTTTTTTCAACCTTATTAACAATGTTACTATGTTACAGCCTCTGAAGGGCTCATCTTTTGCTACCACAAATCCAAAGCCTTTTTCAAGATTCATACCTGCATATATCTGAATTGAATAGTGTTCTTGAACCAGCTCCAGTGTGTTTTGTGCCACCCCCCACAAAGCGTATTCAAATGGCACTTATATATGCCTAGAGGCCTGTGAAGACAGTAGTGATTTGTGACTACAATAGTGTTCTTGAACCAGCTACAGTAGCCAGTGAGGTGCAGTGATCTGTGCCACCCACCTACAAAGCATATAGGGCCTATGAACACAGTAGTGATTTGTGACTCTAATAGTGTTCCTGAACAAGCTACAATAGCCAGTGAGGTGCAAAAAGCATGTTGAAGTTACAGGTATCTACCCTATTGTGTTTTACAGTTGTGGTGTATTTTATATTGTTCTGCAAACACCTTCAGTACACATTGTGCTGTCTCCTCTGCCACCCAAAAAGTGTCTTGATTAGTTACACGTATCTAGCATGTAGTGTTTATACAGGTCTGTTGCATTTCATATTGTTCCGTATTGTTCAGTACAACAGCGTGTTCCTCTCAACTCAGTTTTGTTGAATTTCAAATTTTTCACAAACACACCTTAACTCTTTCTAGTTGTGCACATACAAACATGTATTATACTAAAAAACAAACATATTAGGCTTCTAAAGCCACTGTATTTTTAAAATGTTGGTTTTATTAAATTTGCCTTATACACACCTTGTTGCAAGATAAACACAATTCAATGCATTGAAACTTTGAGTTGACAAGTAGGTTGATGGTCTTCTCATGCCTCTGTGTGTATATTAGCACTGGCAGGCATCTACTGACAACCTGAGAAACTTTATGCCAATTTTGGTGTGAATAAACCGAAAAAATGGGCGAGCTGGAATAGTTACCATGTGTTTTTGCATTTTGCCAAAAACATGTTAAAACTACTTGAATACACTACTAGAAATATTAGACAGGGGTTTAAAGCTGTTAGGCAGTATTTTTAACATGTTTATTGGCCTTTTTCATTGCCCGTTTGAGTTGAACCGAGCCGAACCGAACTTGTGATTTTCTAAAGGTTTGGCGATTTCGTCGAGCTGAACTTTTCAAAAGTTTGTTCAACTCTACTTATGACCAAAAGTAACTATATTGTGATCACATTACAGAGGATTTTACAAAGAGTTACTAGAGATGAGCGAATTTCAGAAAAATTCGATTTGGCCGATTTGCCGATTAATTCGTGGTGAATTGCTATTAAAAACAGCTATTTCTGGCCTAAAACGCATAGGGAGTGTGCTGTGTTAGTGAAATAATACTGTTATTCAGTATGACATGCAGATTACAGGCATCACTATTAGAATCACTGCCACAGAGCATATGGATGTGGCAGCTTTTCAATTAAATTTTTATTAAATTTAATTTGAATTTATTTACATTTTTTCATTACCCATTCTGGTGAGCATAGAGCTGGTGGTCCTCCGCCAGGCGAGAAACCACCTGTTCCAGCCTCTGCCTCCCAGTGCCCCCCCCTGACAGTGAAATGTGAATGTTTCATTTAATCAGTTATGGTTCATTGTTATCGCTCCATGCAGTTTCATTGGACTACCATATTACCTGTGATAATTCCACAGGTAATATGATGTTGACCACCATAGGGCCTCTGTCTTGAAAAGATTGGATACATTTTTTTTAAATGTAAGATTTATATAAGATTTCCAAGTTTAACCCCTTAAGGACCGAGCCATTTTATACCTTAAGGACCGGAGCGTTTTTTGCAATTCTGACCACTGTCACTTTAAACATTAATAACTCTGGGATGCTTTTAGTTATCATTCTGATTCCGAGATTGTTTTTTGTGACATATTCTACTTTAACTTAGTGGTAAAATTTTATGGTAACTTGCATCCTTTCTTGGTGAAAAATCCCAAAATTTGATGAAAAAAATGAAAATTTTGCATTTTTCTAACTTTGAAGCTCTCTGCTTGTAAGGAAAATGGATATTCAAAATATATTTTTGTTGGGTTCACATATACAATATGTCTACTTTATGTTTGCATCATAAAATTTATGAGTTTTTACTTTTGGAAGACACCATAGGGCTTCAAAGTTCAGCAGCAATTTTGAAATTTTTCACAAAATTTTCAAACTCACTATTTTTCAGGGACCAGTTCAGTTTTGAAGTGGATTTGAAGGGTCTTCATATTAGAAATACCCCATAAAAGACCCCATTATAAAAACTACACCCCCTAAAGTATTCAAAAAAACATTCAGTAAGTGTATTAACCCTTTAGGTGTTTCACAGGAATAGTAGCAAAGTGAAGGAGAAAATTCAAAATCTTCATTTTTTACACTCGCATGTTCTTGTAGACCCAATTTTTGAATTTTTGCAAGGGATAAAAAGGAGAAAATTTTTACTTGTGTTTGAAACCCAATTTCTCTCGAGTAAGCACATACCTCATATGTCTATGTTAATTGTTCGGCGGGCGCAGTAGAGGGCTCAGAAGGGAAGGAGCGACAAATGGTTTTTGGGGGGCATGCCGCATTTAGGAAGCCCCTATGGTGCCAGGACAGCAAAAAAAAACACATGGCATACCATTTTGGAAACTAGACCCCTCAGGGAACATAACAAGGGGTAAAGTGAACCTTAATACCCTACAGGTGATTCACGACTTTTGCATATGTAAAAAAAATATATATTTTTTTTACCTAAAATGCTTGGTTTCCCAAAAATTTTACATTTTTAAAAAGGGTAATAGCAGAAAATACCCCCCAAAATTTGAAGCCCAATTTCTCCCGATACAGAAAACACCTTGCATGGGGGTGAAAAGTTCTCTGCTGGCGCACTACAGGTCTCAGAAGAGAAGGAGTCACATTTGGCTTTTTGAAAGCAAATTTTGCTCTGGGGGCATGCCACATTTAGGAAGCCCCTATGGTGCCAGGACAGCAAAAAAAAAACACATGGCATACCATTTTGGAAACTAGACCCCTCGAGGAACGTAACAAGGGGTAACGTGAACCTTAATGCCCTACAGGTGTTTCACAACTTTTGCATATGTAAAAAAAAAAATTTTTTTTTACCTAAAATGCTTGTTTTCCCAAAATGTTTACATTTTTAAAAAGGGTAATAGCGGAAAATACCCCCCAAAATTTGAAGCCCAATTTCTCCCGATTCAGAAAACACCCCATATGGGGGCGAAAAGTGCTCTGCTGGCGCACTACAGGTCTCAGAAGAGAAGGAGTAACATTTGGCTTTTTGAAAGCAAATTTTGCTCTGGGGGCATGCCGCATTTAGGAAGCCCCTATGGTGCCAGAACAGCAAAAAAAAACACATGGCATACCATTTTGGAAACTAGACCCCTCGGGGAACGTAACAAGGGGTAATGTGAACCTTAATACCCTACAGGTGTTTCACGACTTTTGCATATGTAAAAAAATATGTATTTTTTTTACCTAAAATGCTTGGTTTCCCAAAATTTTTACAATTTTAAAAAGGGTAATAGCAGAAAATACCCCCAAAAATTTGAAGCCCAATTTCTCCCGATTCAGAAAACACCCCATATGGGTGTGAAAAGTGCTCTGCTGGCGCACTACAGGTCTCAGAAGAGAAGGAGTCACATTTGGCTTTTTGAAAGCGAATTTTGCTCTGGGGGCATGCCGCATTTAGGAAGCCCCTATGGTGCCAGGACAGCAAAAAAAAAAACACATGGCATACCATTTTGGAAACTAGACCCCTCGGGGAACGTAACAAGGGGTAATTTGAACCTTAATACCCTACAGGTGTTTCACGACTTTTGCATATGTAAAAAAAATATATTTTTTTTACCTAAAATGCTTGTTTTCCCAAAAATTTTACATTTTTTAAAAGGGTAATAGCAGAAAATACCCCCCAAAATTTGAAGCCCAATTTCTCCCGAGTACGGCGATACCCCATATGTGACCCTAAACTGTTGCCTTGAAATACGACAGGGCTCCAAAGTGAGAGCGCCATGCGCATTTGAGGCCTAAATTAGGGACTTGCATAGGGGTGGACATAGGGGTATTCTACGCCAGTGATTCCCAAACAGGGTGCCTCCAGCTGTTGTAAAACTCCCAGCATGCCTGGACAGTCAACGGCTATCTGGCAATACTGGGAGTAGTTGTTTTGCAACAGCTGGAGGCTCCGTTTTGGAAACAGTGGCGTACCAGACGTTTTTCATTTTTATTGGGGAGGGGGGTTGTATAGGGGTATGTGTATATGTAGTGTTTTTTACTTTTTATTTTATTTTGTGTTAGTGTAGTGTAGTGTTTTTAGGGTACAGTCGCACGGGTGGGGGTTCACAGTAGTTTCTTGCTGGCAGTTTGAGCTACGGCAGAAAATTTGACGCAGCTCAAACTTGCAGCCAGATACTTACTGTAATCCTCCGCCCATGTGAGTGTACCCTGTACGTTCACATTGGGGGGGGGGGGAACATCCAGCTGTTGCAAAACTACAACTCCCAGCATGTACGGTCTATCAGTGCATGCTGGGAGTTGTAGTTTTGCAACCGCTGGAGGCTCCGTTTTGGAAACAGTGGCGTACCAGGCGTTTTTCATTTTTATTGGGGAGGGGGGCTGTGTAGGGGTATGTGTATATGTAGTGTTTTTTACTTTTTATTTTATTGTGTGTTAGTGTAGTGTAGTGTTTTTAGGGTACAGTCACACGGGCGGGGGGTTCACAGTAGTTTCTCGCTGGCAGTTTGAGCTGCGGCAGAAATTTTGCCGCACCTCAAACTTGCATCCGGATACTTACTGTAATCCTCCGCCCATGTGAGTGTACCCTGTACATTCACATTGGGGGGGGGGGGGGAACATCCAGCTGTTGCAAAACTACAACTCCCAGCATGTACGGTCTATCAGTGCATGCTGGGAGTTGTAGTTTTGCAACAGCTGGAGGCACACTGGTTGTGAAACACCGAGTTTGGTAACAAACTCAGTGTTTTGCAACCAGTGTGCCTTCAGCTGTTGCAAAAGCTACAACCCCCAGCATGTACGGACAGCGGAAGGGCATGCTGGGTGTTGTAGTTATGCAACAGCTGGAGGCATACTACTTTGGCTGGGGATGCTGGGGATTGTAGTTATGCAACAGCTGGAGACACACTGGTTTGCTACTTAACTCAGTGTGCCTTCAGCTGTTGCAAAACTACAACTCTCAGCAGTCACCGACAGCCAACGGGCATGCTGGGAGTTGTAGTTATGCAACCACCAGATGCACCACTACAACTCCCAGCATGCACTTTAGCTGATTGTGCAAGCTGGGAGTTGTAGTTACACAACAGCTGAAGGTACACTTTTACATAGAAAGAATGTGCCTCCAGCTGTTGCAAAACTACAAGTCCCAGCATGCCCATAAGGGCATGCTGGGAGTTGTGGTGGTCTGCCTCCTGCTGTTGCATAACTACAGCTCCCAGCATGCCCTTTTTGCATGCTGGGAGCTGTTGCTAAGCAACAGCAGGAGGCTGTCACTCACCTCCAACGATCCAGCCGCACAGGTCAGTCCCTCGTCGTCTCCGCCGCCGCCGCTGCTCCTGGGGCCCCGATCCCAACAGGGGTGCCGGGGATCGGGGTCCCCAGCACCCGGGGTGCACGTCCCGCACCCGCTCACGTCCTCCGGAAGAGGGGCGGAGCGGGTTGCGGGAGTGACACCCGCAGCAGGCGCCCTGATTGGTCGGCCGGTAATCCGGCCGATGAATCAGGGCGATCGTGAGGTGGCACCAGTGCCACCTCACCCCTGCTGGTTCTGGCTGTTCGGGGCCGTCTCTGACGGCCCCGATCAGCCAATAATTCCGGGTCACCGGGTCACTGGAGACCCGATTGACCCGGAATCCGCCGCTGAATTGTCCAGCGATCTGCGTCCATCGCCGACATGGGGGGTCATAATGACCCCCCTGGGCGATATGCCCCGATGCCTGCTGAACGATTTCAGCAGGCATCGGGGACCGGCTCCGCTCCAGATGGTTGCGGGGGGCCGGTAAAACACATGACGTTCTCATACGTCATGTGTCCTTAAGGACTCGGAAATGGAGACGTATGAGAACGTCATGTGTTCTTAAGGGGTTAATGTCCTGGCATTTACTTTGAACTAATACTGTATGACCACAAAACCCAATCTAACAAGGAGTCACATGGCGGCACAATGACAGAGCCTCGAGGTAGCAGCAGCATGAGGACACCATAATCAGGTAGAATGACACAGCCTAGAATTGGTGGCAGAAAGAGGAGACCATATAGTGGCTGAATTACACAGCCTGGAGTTGGTGGCAGCATGAGGAGAACACAGGGTAGCACAATCCCTAAGATTAAAGAGGAATTTTCAAATTTAAATTGAAGATTCATGATAGCTAGTGCTGCCATAATTTTTGTTAGGTAATATCTTGGGCCCAGCAGCATGAGTAAACCATAAAGTGCCTGCATGACACAGCATGGAGCTGGCGGCAGCATGAGGAGATAATAGGGCTTCACAATCCCTAAGATTAAAAGATTAATTTTAAATTGAAGATTTTTGGTGGCTAGTGCTACCATAACATTTTTTAGGTAATGTTCCAGGCCAAGGCAGCATGAGGAGAACATACAGTGGCTGTATGACACAGCCTGAAGTTTGCGACAGCAAGAGGAGACCATATAGTGGCTGAATGACACAGCCTGGAGGTGGCAGAAGCATGAGGAGACAATATAGTGGCTGAATGACACAGCATGGCGGTGTTCGCAGCATGAGGAAACAATATAGTGGCTGAATGGCACAGCCTGGAGTTGGCGGCAGTATGAGTAGAACATATAGTGGCTGAATGACACAGCGTAGAGGTGGCGGCATCATGAGGAGACCATGTAGTGGCTGATTGGCACAGCCTGGAGGTGGCGGCAGCATGAGGAGAACATATGGTGGCAAAATGAGACAGCCTGGAGGTGGCAGCAGCATCAGGACTCCTGAACGAGACCCGGTGACAGGGTGGTGCAGTGGGTGGCAAAACCAGTACCCAGTGATGAAAGTGGGTGAAAAAAGGTCTGAAGCGGAGGAATGTTTGTAACTGGGGAGCAGCATCTTAAATCTGTTTGGCACTATCCATATGTGTGAAGTGTTGGTGTGGCACCATGGTCAATCTACTCTGATGCATCAGGCATTGGTGGGTGGAAATCCTGACTTATCCATGCCTGATTCATTTTCACAAAGGTCAGTCCCTCCACATTTTCCGTGGACAGACAAGTTCTCCTTGGGGTGACTATGGCCCCCATCGCACTAAACATCCACTCTGATGACACACTACTTTTCCAGGCAAACTGTGGCCACAAATGAAGTTTGGCTGCCCAGAAGTCCAGCGGATCTTCAAGGTGTGATGGCATGGGCATGTCAAGGTATGCCACCACCTGCTGGTTCAGGTCCTCCTCCAGGTTTACCTGCTGCTGATGAGTTGCTTCACTATGCGGGTAAAGAAAGGTACTCATCAGCAACTGTAGACTCTGGCTGCTGCTGATGTAGCTGGTACTGCTCCTGCCACCCCACCCCTACCCAGCAGTCATGGCAGTGGAAGGTGAGCGTAGAGGGCCCCCTGAGTCAGTCATGAAAGAGGATGGACAATGGCACCGATAGGCATTGGCCAACTGACTAAGTAGGATGTCTCTGTAGTAGGTCAGTTTGTCCTCCCTCTAAGTGGGTGTGAAAAAGGCCCCCATTTTGTGCCGGAAGTGAGGGCTCAATAAGATGGAGAGCCAGACGTCATCCTACTGCCGAATGGTGACAATATGGCGGTCACCATGCAAGCAACTGAGCATGCATCGTGCCATTTGCGCATGTGACTCGGAGGGACTCCCTGCCTCCATCACCACTGCATACTGCCACAGTGTGTCTGGGTCCTCTCACTCACCTTCCTCATAACCCTCTAGCTCCTCTCGCTGCTCCTACTCCTCCTCTCCTCTTATATGACTAAAAAATCCGCCCATTTTGCGAAACCTAAACTGTGCTCCACTGTGCCCCTCCTCCTCCAGTTCAGCCCCCACATGGCTCATGTGGCCATGAGATGTAGGCGCCAGGTCTCCAGTGCCCTGACCAGCCAATGTTTCCATTGTAGGAAATTAAGCAGTGGAATGACGTTGTTTATTCTGTAATCCCGGCGACTGACTAATAATGTGGCTTCCTCAAAGGTCCTGTGCAAACGGCAGGTGTAACGGATGAGCTGCCACTGGTTGACATTGAAGTTACACAGGGGAGGAACCCTATCTGCTTGGATCATCAAGAAATCGTTAATGGCTTTTCTCTGTTCGTATAGTCGGTCCAACACATGGAGGGTGGAATTCACAACGTCGCAAATCAGACTATGTTGTGGGATACCGTTCTGACGCTGCAGCTCAAGGAAGGTGTGCTTTGCGGTGCGCGATTCGCTGAAGTGCATGCAAAGTTTCCTTCCTATTGTTAGGATGTCTTTCAAATGGGGGAAACACTTCAGGAACCACTTGACAACCAGATTGAACATGTGTCCCATGCAGGGTGCAAGGCTCAGCCTCCCTTGTCGCAGCACAGACAAGATGTTCTTCCCGTTGTCAGTCACCATGGTTCACATTTCCAGTTTTGGTGTAAGCCATGCTCCAATTTCTTCATGAATGACTTTTAGCAGTTCCTCCCCTGTGTGACTCCGTTCACCATGAGAGTGTGGAGGAAGAAGCGATGTGACCTGGCCAAGTTGGTGTTGTGTCTGTGCAGGAACCACATTCACCCATTGAGCCGTAAAGGACATGTATTGTCCCTGACCATAAGAGGGAGGCAGTTCAGGTTTTAATTGCGTGTTTACCGTGTGCCTGAGTGTGACCTGCACATACAAATGGGTCATATTGGTGGTGGTACTTGACAGGTCCCCACTTCATATATTGTTTGGGTATCTACCACCAGAATAAGTCACCACACAGGACACAGTGACACATGTTTTTAACTCACAATCACTGGGTTATTTTACACCTTAAAAATAATAAAAGTTAAGTTTCAGGTAGTCAGTCATTATATTGATTTTGTACCCCGGGCTGGTAGCCTACGGGGTAATTGTGGTTAGTCTCTATTGGAATCCCAGACATACCTGGGGTATTTGTGGTTTATGACCATCGTTACGGCTCCAGACGTCGGCACTGCCGTGTGGTACACACCGACAGGCTCAAGGACTGGCCCACCTTCTCTTGCACAAAATTGTGCAGGGCTGGTACTGCCTTCTTCGCAAAGAAATGATGGCTAGGGACTCTCCACCTCGGCACATGCCATCACTTCTCTGAAAGGTGCAGATTCCACCACTTGAAAAGAGAGGGACTGCAGCACCAGCAACTTGGACAGGAGCACATTCAGCTTCTGCGCCGTTGGATGAGTGGGCACTTACTTTTGTCTCTTGGACATGGCTTTGCCGATGGATTGCTGGCGGAATGACTGACTAAAAGTAGGAGGAGCAGGAGAATCTGGAGCGACAGAAGGAGGGTATGACACACAGCTCCCTTCGGCTGAGGTGGTGGAGCCTTGCTGGCTGAAAGAGGGAGTGGCGTGCCACTGGGTGCTGCAGCAGGCTGGACCACCACATCGGAGCCATGGTACTCCCACCCCGCTTTATGGTGGTGCCGCATATGCTGACACAGGGGCGTGGTGCCAACAGTGGGACCCTGGCCACGCTTCACCTTCTGCCGACACATCTTGCATGTGGCTATGTTAACCTCCTCCAGATGCTTGATGAAAAACTGCCACACAGCTGAGTGCTGACTGTCCTCTGTTAGATCGTTCTCACTGAATAGTAAAGCTTAACCCACAGCATAAGATACTTCTGTAGGTGAGGGAACAGCATAGGACAGAGGCAATGGGAGGACAGGGACTGCTCCCAGACCATGCCAACTGAGGGTTGTGTCTGAGGAACCCACCGGCTGTTGAGTATCAGATGTAACTTGTAAGGAAGTGGAAGACCGTGTTAACCAATCGATGACAACAGATGGGATGTTGGTCGAGGCACGACCATTAGCTGATACGGGGAGATCTGGACTCTTGCTGCGACTCCTGCTGTCACTCGCCCCTAGTCTGCTGCGACCTCTGCCTGCGCCTGATGAATTTGAGTACAATACACTTCACTACGCTTAAAACAGTATTTGTCTACAACAGCAGCCGGTGTGTACTTTTGGCTGGCCTTTTACAGTAACTAGACCCTTAAAACTTTGTCAGGAATAAAATGGTACATCACTTATATGTACGTATGGGCTATGCACTTATGAGTTGCAGAAAAATCCGCTACAGTCCGCTTAAAAAAGTATGTGTACAACACCAGCAGGTGAGTACTTTTGGCTGTCCATTCACAGTATCTAGGCCCTTGAGATTTTATCAGGAACAAAATGGTACAACACTTAGATATACGTATGTGGTATGCATTTTTGAGGGCAGAAAAATGCGCTACAGTACGCCTACAAAACATTTTGTGTACAGCACCAGCCGGTGAGTACTTTTGGCTGTCCTTTCATAGTATGTAGGCCCTTAAGACTTTATGAGGAACAAAATGGCGCAACAGTTAGATGTATGTACATGGTATGCACTTATGAGGGAAGAAAACTGTGCTACAGTACACTTAAAAAAGTATGTGAACAACATCAGCTGGTGATTACTTTTGGCTGTCCTTTCTCGGTATCTAGGCCCTTGAGACTTTATCAGGAACAAAATGGTACAACCCTTAGATGTACGTATATGGTATGCACTTTTGAGGGCAGAAAAGCGCGCTACAGTAAATCGCTGCTGGAAAAAGCTTTTCTGTGTAACACAGGGTTGTCTGTCCCTTTCTATCTCTCTGTAGTGTAAGGATCAAGTGACTGGCTGCAATATGGCTGCCTATTATATAGGTCTGTGACATCACAGGGGTGACTGGCTGCTTATAGGCTGCATCCTGCAAGTGATTCAGGGTCATCCAACCTTCCCAGGATTCCCTGGCCTTGTTCCTTTGCCTCCTGCCTACTGACCACCTGCTCTGCTCCTGACTATGCTACTGTGCCGCCTTCCCTGACCTTCTGCTATCCTGACCATGAGTTGCCGTATCCTACCTGTGCCTCAAATTTCCTCAGCCTCCTGTGTGGTCGAGCCGTGCTAGATGTAGTGACCTACGTGCCACCTGCTGCAGCAAGTCCATCCCGCTTTGTAGTGGGCTCTGATGAAAACCAGCAGCACTTTAGACTCTGCTCCCTGGTACGGTCCGTGTCATCAGCCATCCGTGTCATCTGGAGCTCATGTCGGACCAGAACGAGCTTTGTGGTCAGTCTGCTATCTGGAAAAGCCTTGGACTGGGCTACTCCTCTGGGGACCTGATTACCTCTAACTTGACTGTGTTTCTGGCCGAATTTCGCAGTGTCTTTGAGGAACCCGCACATGCTTCTTCTGCCGAGACGGCTCTACTGAATCTCAGCCAGGGGAACGACTCTGTTGGTGACTACGTGGTTCAATTACACACTCTGGCTTCTGAGTTGGCATGGAACGATGAGGCCTTGTGTGTTACTTTCAAAAAAGGATTGTCTAGCCGAATTAAAGACGCCCTCGCTGCTCGAGATCCTCCGTATTCCTTGTGTGAATTAATCCATCTTGCAACACCTATTTATGTGCGTTTTGCCGAAAGGCAGGAAGAACTACGCTTGGAGATTGAACCTCCTCGTACCTGGCGATTTCTTCGGTTGGCTCCTGTGTTCCAACGTCCATCTCCTGTTCTTCCTGCTGAAGAGGCTATGCATATGGATCATTCTCGCTTGACGCCACTATAGAGATCTCTATGTCGCAGTGAGAATTTGTGCCTGTATTGTGCTAGCCCGGAGCACTTCCTCAAGGACTGTAGACTTCATCCACAGCATCCGGGAAACGCTTGCACCTAGGGTATGTGGGAGAGAAGTCCCTAGGTGTGAATACTACCTCTCTTCTCTTAACCATTTCTGTACAACTCTTTGCTTCTTCCTTCAGCGCTACTGCGTTTTGGACTCTGGATCCGCAGGTGACTTTATTGATGCTTCTTTGGTCCACAAATATCATCTTCCTGTTACTTGGCATGCCAAGCCTTTGTTCATCTCCTCAGTTAATGGACACAATCTGGACTATATGGTGCACTTCCGTACCGAATCTCTCATCATGCAAGTGGGAGTGTTGCATAAAGAAAAGATTGAATTCTATGTACTGCCACACTGTACTTCTGAGCTTCTTTTTGGCCTTCCTTGGCTACGACGTCATTCTCTGCATCTGGATTGGAGAACTGGAGAAATTATTCGCTGGGGACAATTCTGTCAAAATCGTTGCCTCCAACCAGTTCAGTCTAAAGTTGTTTCTCGTCTTCCTCCTTTTCCTAGCCAGCCACCACCTTACCAAGATTTCTCTGACGTTTTCTGCAAGAAATAGACTGAGGATTTACCCTTTATCGGTTCCTGAGACCAAAGCCATGGCTGAGTATATCCAGGAGAATCTCCAAAAGGTATTTATTCCGTAAGTCCTCTTCTCCTGCCGGAGCAAGTTTCTTCTTTGTAGGGAAGAAGGATGGCTCACTCCGTCCATACATTGACTACAGGGGACTTAAGGAAATCACGGTCAAGAATCGTTATCCACTACCTCTTATCTCTGAACTTTTTGACCGTCTCCGTGAAGCCAAGATCTTCACCAAGTTGGACTTACTAGGAGCATATAACCTCATTTGTATCCACAAGGGAGATGACTGAAAACAGCCTTCAATTACCCATATTCGAATTTGCGATATTTCGCAAATATATAGATGAATATTTGTCCTATATTCGCAAATTCCACATATTCGTTATATTCGCATATGCGAATATTCTCATATTTGCGTATTCGAGGAAGAAAGCAGTGAGGGGGTGGGCAACTGTACTATTGGTTGCTAGGGATGTTGTTGATAACCTCTGACAAGTGTATTTGCATCATTTTAGTAGGCCCATAAGTGAAAAGAAAGAATATGCGAATATTCACATATGCAAATATGCGCATATGCGAATGTGTGTATATGTGAATATTCGCATATGCAAATATGCGAAAAAAGTGAATATTCGTAATTTCGAATATATAGCGAATATATATATATATTCGCGATAAAAATCTGAAATGCGAATATTCGTGCCCAACACTAGTCTTTGCAATGCTCCAGCCATTTTTCATGAGTTTGTCAATGATATCTTCCATGATCTTCTCTACACCTGTGTTGTCGTATACCTAGATGACATCCTGATCTTCTCTACCAACTTAGAGGAGCATCATACTCATGTTTGTCTGGTTCTGCAGCATCTACAAAAGAATCATCTCTACGCCAAACTGGAGAAATGCCTATTCGAGAAATCTATTCTTCCATTTCTTGGCTACATTGTCCCTCATCAAGGCCTGCAGATGGATCCAGATAAATTGTCTGCGGTATTGGATTGGCCTCATCCTTCTGTCCTACATGCTACTCAACCCTCTCTGGGATTAGCTAACTATTGTCGTCAATTTATCCCACATTTTTCTTCCTTGGATGCTCCAATTGTGACTCTCACAAAAAAGACTTCTAACCCTAAGTCTTGGCCTCATGAGGCCGAATTGGCCTTCCCCTGTTTAACCCCTTAAGGACCCAGGACGTACTAGAACGTCCTGGCACCCTGGGCTTTAAGGACCCAGGACGTACTAGTACGTCCTGGTGTTTCTCCGGTCTCTGCCGCGCCCCGGGCAGAGATCGGAAGCGGATGCCTGCTGAAATCCTTCAGCAGGCATCCAGGGCAAACGCCGAGGGGGGCCATGTAGGCCCCCCATGTCGGCGATCGCCGAAAATCGCAAGGGAAATCGCCCTTGCGATCTGCGGCGATACCGGGCTGATCGGGTCTCTGGGACCCGACCGCCCGGTAATTTCGCATGATCCCGGCTGTCACAGACAGCCAGGACCATGCTAACGTATAGGAGCGAGGTGGCAAACCTGCCACCTCCTCCTATACCCTGCGATCTGTCGGTTAACTAACCGACCAATCGCAGGAGGGGGGGCGGTTACTTCCTCCCGTCCTGCCCGGCCCCTGAAAGTCCGGAGAGGACGGGAGGAAGACCGGAGGACGCGGCGGGGGACGGGGGAGTGCTGGGGACCGGCCCCGGTACTTACCTCGTCCCTGAAGACCCGGATCCCGGCGAGGAAGAAGGCGGCGGCGGCGACAGGTGAGTTGATCTTCAGCCGCGGTCGGGCCCTTTACAGCAATGCACGTCGCCGTAAAGCGACATGCATTGCTGTAATGGGACCCTGTAAACTACAACTCCCAGCATGCCCAGACAGCCCTTGGCGTCTGGGCATGCTGGGAGTTGCAGTTTTGCAACATCTGGAGGTCCACAGTTTGGAGACCACTGTGCCCTTCCAGATGTTGCAAAACTACACATCCTCAGCATGCCCTTACTGTCCAGGCATGCTGGGAGTTGTAGTTCTGTAACATCTGGCCCTTCAGATGTTGCAGAACTACAACTCCCAGCATGCCTGGACAGTTTTGGCATACTGGGAGTTGTAGTTTTGCAACATCTGGAGGGCTGCAGCTTGGACACCACTACACAGTGGTCCCCAAACTGTTCTCCTCCAGCTGTTACGTAACCACTACTCCCAATATGCCCTTCGGCTGCCTGGGCATGCTGGGAGTTGTGGTTTTGCAACAACTGGAGGCACACTGGTTGGGAAACATTGTCTGTTTCCTAACTCAGTGTTTCCCAACCCGTGTGCCTCCAGCTGTTGCAAAACTATAACTGCCAGCATGCACTGATAGACTGTGCATGCTGGGAGTTGTAGTTTTGCACCAGCTGGAGGTCCCCCCCCCCTGTGAATGTACAGGGTACATTCACATGGGCAGGGGGCTTACAGTGAGTATCAGGCTTCAAGTTTGCGATGCAGCAAATTTTGCGCGGCAGCTCAAACTCGCTGTAACCCCCCGCCCGCGTGACTGTCCCCTAAAAACACTACACTACACTAACACAAAATAAAATAAAAAGTAAAAAACACTACATATACACATACCCCTACACAGCCCCCCTCCCCTCCCCAATAAAAATGAAAAACGTCTGGTACGCCACTGTTTCCAAAATGGAGCCTCCAGCTGTTGCAAAACAACAACTCCCAGTATTGCCGGACAGCCGTTGACTGTCCAAGCATGCTGGGAGTTTTGCAACAGCTGGAGGCACCCTGTTTGGGAATCACTGGCGTAGAATACCCCTATGTCCACACCTATGCAAATCCCTAATTCAGGCCTCAAATGCGCATGGCGCTCTCACTTCGGAGCCCTGTCGTATTTCAAGGAAACAGTTTAGGGTCACATATGGGGTATCGCCATACTCGGGAGAAATTGCCTAACAAATTTTGGGGGGCTTTTTCTCCTTTCACCCCTTATGAAAAGGGGAAGTTGGGGTCTACACCAGCATGTTGGTGTAAAAAAAAAAAAATTTTTACACTAACATGCTGGTGTTGCCCTATACTTTTCATTTTGACAAGAGGTAAAGGGGAAAAAAGCCCCCCAAAATTTGTAATGCAGTTTCTCCTGACTACGGAGATACCACATAAGTGGGCGCAAAGTGCTCTGGGGGCGCACAACAAGGCCCAGAAGGGATAGTGCGCCATGTACATTTGAGGTGATTTGCACAGGGGTGGCTGATTGTTACAGCGGTTTTGACAAACGCAAAAAAGAAAAAAAAAAACACGTGACCCCATTTCGGAAACTACACCCCTCACGGAATGTAATGAGGGGTGCAGTGAGAATTTACACCCCACAGGTGTCTGACGGATCTTTGGAACAATGGGCTGTGCAAATAAAAAATTTTGTACAGCCCACTGTTCCAAAGATCTGACAGACACCAGTGGGGGGTAAATGCTCACTGTACCCCTTGTTACATTCCTCAAGGGGTCTAGTTTCCAAAATAGTATGCCATGTGGGGGTTATTTTGCTGTCCTGGCACCATAGGGGCTTCCTAAATGCGACATGCCCCCGAGCAAAATTTGCTCTCAAAAAGCCAAATATGACTCCTTCTCTTCTGAGCATTGTAGTTCGCCCGTAATGCACTTCATGCCAACTTATGGGATACCTCCATACTCAGAAGAGACGGGGTTACAAATTTTGGGGGGTATTTTCTGCTATTAACCCTTGCAAAAATGTGAAATTTGGGGGGAAACACACATTTTAGTGAAAATTTATTTTTATTTTTTTACATATGCAAAAGTCGTGAAACACCTGTGGGGTATTAAGGCTCACTTAATTCCTTGTTACGTTCCTCATGGGGTCTAGTTTCCAAAATGGTATGGCATGTGTTTTTTTTTGCTGTTCTGGCACCATAGGGGCTTCCTAAATGCAACATGCCCCCCAAAAACCATTTCAGAAAAACGTACTCTCCAAAATCCCCTTGTCGCTCCTTCGCTTCTGAGCCCTCTACTGCGCCCGCCGAACACTTTTCATGGACATATGAGGTATGTCCTTACTCGAGAGAAATTGGGTTTCAAATACAAGTAAACATTTTCTCCTTTTACCCCTTGTAAAAATTCAAAAATTGGGTCTACAAGAAAATGCAAGTGTAAAAAATGAAGATTGTGAATTTTCTCCTTCACTTTGCTGCTATTCCTGTGAAACACCTAAAGGGTTAAAACGCTGACTGAATGTCATTTTGAATACTTTGGGGGGTGCGGTTTTTATAATGGGGTCATTTGTGGGGTATTTCTAATATGAAGACCCTTCAAATCCACTTCAAACCTGAACTGGTCCCTGAAAAATAGTGAGTTTGAAAATTTTGTGGAAAATTGGAAAATTGCTGCTGAACTTTGAAGCCCTCTGATGTCTTCCAAAAGTAAAAAACTTGTCAATTTTATGATGCAAACATAAAGTAGACATATTGTATATGTGAATAAAATAAAATAAATATTTGGAATATCCATTTTCCTTACAAGCAGAGAGCTTCAAAGTTAGAAAAATGCTAAATTTTCAAATTTTTCATCAAATTTTGAGATTTTTCACCAAGAAAGGATGCAAGTTACCACAAAATTTTACCACTATGTTAAAGTAGAATATGTCACGAAAAAACAATCTCGGAATCAGATTGATAAGTAAAAGCATTCCAGAGTTATTAATGTTTAAAGTGACAGTGGTCAGATGTTCAAAAAATGGCCGGGTCCTAAGGTGTAAAATGGCTGGGTCCTTAAGGGGTTAAAGTCTCTGCTCCCATGCTTCCGTGCTGCATTTGTCTCTGCTCCCGTGCTTCCAAGACCTGGTTCGGAGAGGCCCTTTGCTTTGGAGATTGATGCCTCATCTATCTATAACTTGTGGGTTCTTCTCCAAGACCTTCTCTCCTGCTGAGAGGAATTACTCCTTGCTTGCTTGCTTTGGAGGAATGGCGACGTTTATTGGAAGGATCTTCTCATCCGGTCAGCATCTACTCCAACCATAAGAATCTTCTATACCTTCAGTCTGCTCAGCGTTTGAACCCTCGCCATGCAAGGTGGTCTCTGTTCTTTTCTAGGTTCAACTTCTTCATTCACTTCCGTGCAGCAGACAAGAACATCAGGGCAGATGCCCTCTCCAGGTCCTCTGACGTCATTAGTTTGGACTCCACACCTAGGCATATTGTTCCTCCTGATTGATTTCTGCTTCTCCTACTGAAATTCAGCAAGCTCCTCCTGGAAAATCCTTTGTGCCCGTCAGATTGAGAAGCAAGGTACTGAAATGGGGTCATTCTTCCTTAACTGCAGGTCCTGGAATACATAAGACTCTACTTCTAATTTCTTGGCACTACTGGTGGCCCCATCTTGAACGTGATGTTTCTTTCTGATTTTGTACGTTCCTGTGATACTTGTGCCCGTGACAAAACTCCTTGGCAAAGACCTGCTGGACTCTTACAGCCATTAACCATTCCTGAAACTCCCTGGTCCCATATCGCTATGGATTTTATCTGCCACTATCTCGTAATAACACTGTAATTTGGGTCGTTGTAGATCGGTTTCCCAAGATGGCTCATTTCATTCCCCTACCTTGTCTTACTTCTGCCCCACAGCTGGCGAAGTAATTTTTGCTGCATATCTTTCGTCTTCATGGTCTTCCTCAGCATATCTGAGCTGAATTCTCATATTGTCAGGATCCGGATAGTTATGTAGCGAGGACACTTGATCCTCTGTGTCAGTGGGGTGATGACGTGGGCCGTACCAGGGGAACGGAGTCTAAGGGGTTACTGTTTTTCACCAGAGCCCGCCGCAAAGCGAGATGGACTTGCAGCGGCAGGTAACCCCCAGGTCGTTCCACCCGATAGCGACTCAACCCCAGCTGACAGCTGAGACAGGCGCGGTACAAAGGGACAAGGCAAGAGCAAGGTCGGATGTAGCAGAAGGTCAGGGCAGGCAGCAAGAGTCGTAGTCAGCGGCAACAGCAGAAGGTCTGGAAACACAGGCTTGGGAACACACTAAACACTTTCACAGAGCACAAGGCAACAAGATCCGGCAATGACAGGAAGGGGAAGTGGGTTTTTATAAGGAAGGTACAGGTGCAGGTACTGATTGGGCCAGGTGCCAATCAATGGCGCACTGGCCCTTTAAATCTCAGAGAGCCGGCGCCCACGCGCCCTAGGGAGCGGGGCCGCACGCGCCGGGACTGAGCAGGCAGAGGACGGGGCAGGTGAAGAGATTGGGATGCGACCCGCGGGCGGGCGCGTCCCGCTATTTGGATCGCATCCCCGCCGGTGACATTAGTGCAGCGCT